>NC_025997.2:83630748-83728769 GCF_000442705.2 Elaeis guineensis
TTGTTGGGAATAGTGTCCCAAAGCCAATCGTCAGCCTGTTGACGATTGTGCTCCTTTTATATTAGTACATGAATTATAAATAAATAAAAATTATTTTGATATTTTTTTTCATCACAAATGTTTCATCTTCTAATGAACTCCTGTGTTGTGGTGAAGTCCTTAGGACTATTTAGACTCGACAAAGGAGGATTTGTCACTTAGTCCTTAAACATGTTCGCGACCAAATGATACGTTGTTACCAAGGACGATAACATTTATCGAGCATAGGTCGTTGTGTGCCATATGGGTTGGTTGTCCTCATAACCAAAGAGTGTGGGACACTGGTATGGCATACAGGTGAGATGTAATGGTACATCTGCACTGAACGTGATCAACTTCGGAGCTATTTCTGCTGTCAAGATTTGCTCCGATGGGATATGGGTATAAATGTCCCTCCGACCTGAGACCGCCACGGTGACTTGCAAGCAACTCACTGCACTAGGCACTAGACTACCTGAATTTCTAATTCAGTGACAGAAGGTTGCTGGGTGTAGTCAAGTACTTGACTTGTCGGTGCGTGTGTCAAGATGGGATTGACCACTCCAGTTTAGGAGCTGTGTACAGTCGTGTTTCAATTTAGCAAAACCTTGGCCAGGGTAGTCCTAGTGAGGAATCACAGGACTAATTGAGTTGAGCACGATTCGGATGATATCATCAGGGTTGACAGTTTAACCCTGAGTCATCCTAAACACAGGGGTCAAAAGGGGATGAATTATACAGTAACCATATTCACGTAGGTTTTGAATGTTGCGATTGCGATTATTCGACCTATCCGATCGTCGGGTATCATTGCTAGATGGTCACTTCGATTAGTACAGGAATTGATTCCTGTGCTACCGGTTTAGGTTCGAACCTACGGGGTCACACACATTAGAGGTTCCTTTCTGATCTGATGGCTGATTATGAATCTTATCTATCTGAGACTCTATGATTGAGAATTAGGATTCTCTAATCATGAGTTCCACACATTTTGGATACCGGGGTCAAAATTTTGAATTTCAAATTTTGAATTTGAAATTTGAACTCTTTGATCAGGGTTTCATATCGATGGTCTCTGATGCCTGATTGCCCATCGGATTTGGACTCAATATTTATGAGAGGTTTAATTAGTGATTTAATTACTAATTAACTCAATTTAATTGAGTAATTATTTTTGGATCAAGTCCAATTGAATTGGATTCAGTTTGGATTGACCCGATTAGGTTAAATGTTGACCTAATCGCTAAGGTGGTTTAGTCCCTGATTTGATCAGGGATTAGGTTTAGTTAATTCTTGATTTGATTAGGATTTTATTAAGCCTAATTATATTGAGTTTAATCTGGTCTAATTGTGCTTAACCTATTTTAAACTAGGTTGGCTCAATTTGAATCAAACCACCTTGTTTTAAATTCCCTGCGACACCCAACTTCCTTGCACCCATTTGAATTCACGAGAAGAAACTTCTCGTGAAATTTTCTCATGCAAAACCCTTCCCCACACCCTCATTTGTGCACCATATGGATGGATAAAATAATTAGTTAGCCATTCAAATTCAAAGCATGTTTGAATTTGAATGGATAACTTATCACTTGCCCTTTCATCCTTATCCATTTTGTGCGCCACATTACTTACACGAGAAAAGGTTTCTCATGAAACATTTTCCATGCACAAAGAGCCACACCCCTTCTCTTCTCATGCCCAAAAGGATAGGGATAAGTTGATTTTCATTTGAATTCAAATTTGATTTGAATTCAAATGTGTAACCTCTTGTCTTTATCCTCTCACGCGGATAAGACACGTTCGACGTTGTTTTAAAAATAGGAGAAAGGTGAGACATGTGTAGAAATTTTAGGAGAGAAACTTTGGGGCGTGAGGAAGGCTTCTGCACAAGGTGAAGGTCCAAAACCTTCCGAGAAAAAAAGAAAGAAAAGAGAGAAAATTGGGTGCAGGGTTTTTGGTGTGTACCCTAGGGTTTCTACCTAGGGTTCGGGAAGTGAGATTGGTGTGCCACGAGTGTCGTGAGTCCACCAAATTTTAGGAAGAGATCCATCAGCCTCTCAAGCAACTGTACAGATGATCCGAAGTATCTGAGAAGTCAGCACACATCGATCGAAGGAGTTCGATCAACATCTACCATCAAAAGGGTGAAATCACGAACTAGCATTCGTGAGGAGCTGATCAGATGGGAGCTTCATGTGGATGATCCGCAGAGGCCAGACATTTGTGTGGCTATGACATGACGATTAGAGCCCCCCGACGATGATCAGATTGCAGTGATCGACTATCCGCAAAAGGTGATGTGTTCTGAACACAGTACTGTAAAACGTTTACTGATTCAAATTTAAATTTTAAATTTAAATGCATGTTGTTGTATCATATTTAGATCCTAGTATAGGGTTAATTAGTATTAATTAATGATATTAATTAATAATTTCACTGTAAAATAGTAATTTTGAAAAAGTTTTAAAATTATCATTTTGCCCCTGCACTAAATTTTTGCTTTAAATGGTATCAGAGCATGGTTCTAGAATATGATATACATATGCATGCGTAGATTAAGGTGTAATCTATAAGTTTAAATTTGAAATTCAAAATTCAAAATTCAAAATTTAAAAAGATTTAAAATTTGAAATTTGAAATTTATTAGAAGTTTCAAATTTGAAATTCAAAATTTAAAATTTGAAATTTGGTTGAAATCTCAAATTTGAAATTTGAAATTTGAAATTCAAAATTTGAAATTTGAAATTCAAAATTTAAAATTTAAAATTTAAAATTTGGTTGAAATCTTAAATTTGAAATTTGAAATTTGAAATTCGAAATTTGAAATTTGAAATTCAAAATTCAAAATTTAAAATTCAAAGATTGAAAATTCGAAATTTGAAATTTGGTTGAAATCTCAAATTTGAAATTTAAAATTTGAAATTTGAAATTCAAAATTTGAAATTCAAAATTTAAATTTTGAAATTGGTATATTTAGATATACTTGATCCAAGTAGCAAGTAATCTAATTGGGTTGGTTGCCATGGCCGTCCGGTCATAGGAGAAAAGTAGGATTTAAAGACCCTCTCTTCCCATTCGATGGGGTCTCCTATGGCGGTAGGGGTGCCGATGCAATTATATCCTATGTCGATGAAGCAGTGAAAGGACATAATTAAGAAATTTATCATGAATGTGTTAGATTAGATTTAAAAGAAAATTTATGATTTATTTTGAGTTATTTTCTGTTATGAAATGAGCAATAGAATTGCTGTTTATGAAATGTGCTGACCCGTTTGTGAAATGAGTTAACACATTTGGTGAACAGAAAATAAAATCTTTCAAATTTGAAAATTATTTTTGAAATGCCAAACCCTGACCCATCAGCCCAAGTACTTAATTAAAAGAATTAAGTGTTGTCTAGTAGGTCTAGAATTGTGAATTAAGACCTAAGACAATTACATAAACTTGTGGATCAATGGGTTAGATGAATTAGGTCCATAATTGGGTTAGACCTAAGGTTAGTTTAAAAAATGGACTAAATGGAGTAATTGGTCAAATCTAATCAAAAGTTGAATTAAATTAGGTCAAGGATACTCTAGACTCAACTTCAATAGTTGTAGTTGAATGGGTCCATGTCTTTAACTAGACCAAGATGGACTTAATTCATGGCTACGCGGTGGAGCCCTATTTACTAAGTTAATCAAAATTAAAACTAATGAACCGGTTGGTGTCTAAGGTAAGTTCGGCAGTTTTGACCAGTGGTTCTTAAGCGGGAGCTACTCGCATTGATTCAATCATTGACGAGTTAATGGCAAATCCCCACCACTGATCTCACTTATCTGGCCAATCTGGTAAGTTAGATTTTGATTAGATCACTTGGTGATTAGAGCTCACCCATGTCATTAGGTAAATCAGTGTGACTGATTTAGGTGCTCCTAATGCCAGCTTTAATTAAATCTTTTTTTAATCTGACTTGGTGAAGTTAGTGGAGGATTGAAATTGGCTGGATGATTTCTTCTCTACTATTCTTTAATAAAATCCTCAAAATTATTAGGTCCCTAAAATGATTAAGTTATAATGATAACTAAGTCATAGCCTCCCATTAAGTGAGTGATAATGAGTCCATTAGTTCAATGATCATTGGAGGCCCAAAGGCCTGGTGCTCATTGGCTAATAGAATTATTATTCATAATATGATAATTTGATTGAGTCTTTTTGATGGTGGTTAGGTTGGCCGGCCAAAGTCGGGCCTGATCATTTATTGGTCTGATTCACTAAATTAAGTCATGTTAATGGTTGGACCTAACCAGATCTTTTCAGTGGAGGCCAAAGCCTACTGATTAGGTTCTGGGGCAAAATCAATTACTAGAAGTTGTTTAGAGAAATAACTGGTTAAGAACCTACCCATAGATGCACATGGGTTGACCAACCAAAGTTGGGCTCGTGTGTAGTCTGTGTAGATTCTAGTACCCATTAAGGAATTAAAGTAATTCCTCGAATTGGAGGATAAGGCTACCAGTTCGTAAAAATATTGAGAAAAACTTTAGACTAAAATCCAAGTCTTTAGTATTAATTTATGTACTAATAGAGGTCTCATTTTCCTTTAAGCAGCTATGGCCACTACCCTGTCGCTCCGGTCATTATTAGATAATGACAAGCTCATGGGATCCAATTTCGATAGCTGGTATCGAAAATTAAAAATCGTCCTTGAGCATGAGTGGATCCTTTATGTAGTAACGGATCCAGCACCGGAGGAGCCAGCTCCGAACGCTAGTAAGGCGATCCGAGACACTTACTTGAAGTGGCTCAATGACCGCACCACCGTTCGATGTGTTATGCTGGCAGCAATGAATGACGAGTTCAGCTGAAGGTTTGAGAACGCCCAGCCATAGGAGATGCTTCAAATGTTGAACGACTCCTTTGGCACGCCTGACGATGTTGAAAGGCACAAAACTAGTTGTGCCATTTTCAATGCTCGGATGAGGGATGGGGCCTCAGTCACTGATCATGTACTGTACATGATCGAGATGATTGAGCGCCTAAGCAAATTGGGCTTTCCTCTGCACGAGCAGCTCGGTAAGGATGCGATCCTTAATTCCCTGCCCAAGTCCTTCCTCCCATTCCTTACTCATTTTTGAATGACAAAGCCTGCAGTAAACTACCACGGATTGTTGGGGTTGCTGCAGAACTTTGAGAAGGATCACCAACTCCATAAGGAGTCGGTGAATGTAGTGGGAGGGTCTTCTTCTCGTCGTCAACCCTTTGGGAAGGGGAAGAAGAACAAGAAGAAGAAAAATAAGAAGGTGCAATCTCATGCTGGGATAGTAGCATGGGGTCAGACCAAGAAGCGCAAGCACGACCAGAGCCAGGCGGAGTGCTTCTTTTGCAAGAAGCACGGGCATTGGAAGAGGAACTGTCCTCAATACATTGCCTCCCTGGACCCGAACAGGCCAAAGAAGAAGCAAGGTAATTATATGATAACTCCTTGCAACTTTTCGATTTGTGATACTACTGCCTGAGTATTGGATACCGGAAGCCCTTATCATATTTGTAATTCGATGCAGGATCTGCAGGTCAGTAGGAGATTTGATGAAGGCGAGAGGTTCCTGAATGTTGGAGATGGAAGCAAAGTTCCAGTTCTAGCTTTAGGAATCATGAGTCTTGTAATCAATTCTCGTAATGTAATTCTGAGTGAATGTCACTATTGTCCAAGTTTTTTATTAAATATTATTTCTGTAGGCCTTTTGGCCATGTACGGTTATGATTTTTTAATAAAAAAAAATATTTGCAATATCATTTTGAATGGTGTTACAATATTTGTTGGATAATTAAATAATAAAATTTACTTACTATCACAGCCTATTAATGTGGTTCAAAAATTCGGTAAACGCTCTAGAATAGATAATGTGTCAGAAGTCTACCTTTGGCACTGTAGACTAGGTCATATCAATAAGAACAGGATAAACAGGTTGGCTCAAGAAGAAATTCTTGAAGTTAGTGATTGTGAATTACTTCCAACCTGTGAGTCCTGTCTTCTTGGAAAGATGACCAAGTCACCTTTTACTGAAAAAGGTGAGCGAGCCAGTGAACTCTTAGGTCTGGTACATTCTGATGTATGTGGACCCATGAGCTCAAGTGCAAGAGATGGATTTTTCTACTTCATAACCTTCACAGACGACCTATCTAGGTATGGGTATGTCTATTTAATGAAACATAAGTCGGAATCATTTGAAATGTTCAAACTATTCCGAAATGAGGTAGAAAAACAAACTGGGAAGTGTATTAAAACTCTTCGATCTGATCGAGGAGGTGAATACCTTTTCAATGAGTTTCTGACGTATCTAGGGGATAATGAGATTCTCTCTCAGTGGACTCCTCCTGGAACACCACAGCATAATGGTGTGTCTGAAAGGAGGAATCGGACCCTGTTAGACATGGTTCGATCCATGATGGGATTTGCTGGTCTGCCAATCTCTCTCTGGAGATATGCGCTCGAATCGGCTTGTTACCTTCTAAATAGAGTTCCAAGTAAGTCAGTAGCCAAAATGCCATATGAGATATGGATAGGACGTAAGCCAGTACTCTCGCACCTTAGGGTTTGGGGGTGTCCGGCTTATGTTAAACATTTAATTACAGACAAGCTTGGACCTAGGTCTGACAAGTGTAATTTTATAGGGTACCCAAAAGAGACCAAAGGGTATTATTTCTACCTTGCTGATGAGCAAAAGGTGTTTGTCAGCCTTAAGGCAATCTTTTTAGAAAAGAAGTTCCTTAGTGAAGGAACTGTTGCCTCTAAAGTTGAACTTGACGAAGTTCGACAGATGAAAAAACTGACACATATTACTGAACCTGAACCAGATTTGATTAGATCAGATCTGGAGCCCATTGATTATGCACCCTTAAGGCGGTCTGGTAGAGTACCACATCAACCGGACAGATACTATAGTTTTTTGATCCGAGATGGTGATCCTGTCGAACTTGATGAAAATGATGAGGATCCGATCACCTACATGGATGCAATGCAGAGACCTGACTCTGAGAAATGGCTAGAGGCCATGAAATCTGAAATGAAGTCCATGAAGGTCAACGATGTGTGGACATTGGTTGACCCACCCGAAGGAGTAAAATCCATAGGGTGTAAGTGGGTCTTCAAAAGGAAGAGGGGCGCAGACGGAAAGGTGGAGACCTATAAAGCCCGTCTGGTTGCCAAGAGATATCATCAACGTTATGGTATAGACTATGACGAAATATTTTCTCCTGTGGCAATGCTCAAATCTATTCGGATTATGCTTGCGATAGTTGCCCATCTGGACTATGAAATCTGGCAGATGGATGTGAAGATAGCTTTCCTAAATGGAGAGCTAGACGAAGAGGTGTATATGATACAACCTGAAGGGTTCACATCCATAGATGAGTCTAAGGTGTGCAAGCTACAGAGGTCCATTTATGGACTTAAGCAGGCATCTCGGAGTTGGAACATACGTTTTGATAGGATGATCAAAATGTATGGCTTCGTTAAGAATGGAGAAGAGCCCTGCATTTATAAGTGGGCTAATGGTCCAGTAGTAGTATTTCTTGTATTGTATGTGGATGACATTCTCTTAATCGGGAATGATATCCCTGCATTACAGGGAATAAAGATTTGGCTATCATTACAGTTCTCCATGAAGGATCTGGGAGAAGCTTCCTACATCCTAGGGATGAGGATCTATAGGGATAGATCCAAAAAGTTGCTTGGCTTATCTCAGTCCATGTACATTGATACTATGCTGAAAAGGTTCAGCATGAAAAATTTCAAGAAAGGCTATCTACCGATAGGCCATGGAATTTCTCTCTCGAAGAGGGATTGCCCGACAACACCTCAAGAGAGAGAGCGTATGGGTAGGATTTCATTTGCTTCGGTAGTGGGATCTATCATGTACGCCATGACATATACACGACCAGATGTGGCATACTCACTAGGGGTAGTGAGTAGATACCAATCTGATCCAGGAGAGAATCACTGGAAGATTGTTAAAATCATCCTGAAGTATTTAAGAAATACTAAGGACCAGTGGCTTATATATGGTGAATCAGACTTGAGACTTATAGGATTTACATACTCTAGTTTCCAGTCTGATCGCGATGATAGCAAGAGTGTGTCAGGATTTATTTTTACCCTTAATGGTGGGGCTATCTGCTGGAAGAGTTTCAAGCAGTACACTGTGGCTGATTCAGTATGCGAGGTGGAGTATATTGCTGCATCAGATGCTGCCAAAGAAGCGGTGTGGCTGAGGAAATTCATCACCGAGCTCGGAGTAGCACCCTCCCTTGTTGGTCCAGTTCTGCTCTACTGCGACAGCTCTGGAGCCATTGCTCAGGCGAAGAAACCAAAGGCACACCAGCGGACGAAGCATATTCTGCGCCGCTACCATCTCATCCAGGAGATCGTGGATCGAGGTGACGTCGACCTTCAGAAGATCGACGGAAAGGAGAACCTGGCCGACCCATTCACTAAAGCCATTGCGGTGAAGGAGTTCAACGACTACAAGTCGAAGATGGGTATTAGATACTGCACCGATAGGCTTTAGGCCAAGTGGGAGATTGTTGGGAATAGTATCCCAAAGCCAATCGTCAGTCTGTTGACGGTTGTGCTTTTTTTGTATTAGTACATGAATTATAAATAAATAAAAATTATTTTAGTATTTTTTTCATCACAAATGTTTCATCTTCTAATGAACTCCTGTGCTGTGGTGAAGTCCTTAGGACTATTTAGACTCGACAAAGGAGGATTTGTCGCTTAGTCCGTAAACATGTTCGCGACCAAATGATACGTTGTTACCAAGGACGACAACGTTTATCGAGCATAGGTCGTTGTGTGCCATATGGGTTGGTTGTCCTCATAACCAAAGAGTGTGGAGACACTGGTATGGCATACAGGTGAGATGTAATGGTATATCTGCACTGAACGTGACCAACTCCGGAGCTATTTTTGCTGTCAAGATTTGCTCCGATGGGATATGGGTATAAATGTCCCTCCGACCTGAGATCGCCACGGTGACTTGCAAGCAACTCACTGCACTTAGGCATTGGACTACCTGAATTTCTAATTCAGTGACGGAAGGTTGCTGGGTGTAGTCAAGTACTTGACTTGTCAGTGCGTGTGTCAAGATGGGATTGACCACTTCAGTTTAGGAGCTGTGTACAGTCGTGTTTCAATTTAGCAAAACCTTGGCCAGGATAGTCTAGTGAGGAGTCACAGGACTAATTGAGTTGAGCATGATTCGGATGATATCATCAGGGTTGACAGTTTAACCCTGAGTCATCCTAAACACAGGGGTCAAAAGGGATGAATTATACGGTAACCATATTCACGTAGGTTCTGAATGTTGCGATTGTGATTATTCGACCTATCCGATCGTCGGGTATCATTGCTAGATGGTCATTTCGATTAGTACAGGAATTGGTTCCTGTGCTACCGGTTTAGGTTCGAACCTGCGGGGTCACACACATTAGAGGTTCCTTTCTGATCTGATGGCTGATTATGAGTCTTATCTATCTGGGACTCTATGATTGAGAATTAAGATTCTCTAATCATGAGTTCCACACATTTTGGGTACCGGGGTCAAAATTTTGAATTTCAAATTTTGAATTTGAAATTTGAACTCTTTGATCAGGGTTTCATATCGATGGTCTCTGATGCCTGATTGCCCATCGGATTTGGACTCAATATTTATGAGAGGTTTAATTAGTGATTTAATCACTAATTAACTCAATTTGATTGAGTAATTATTTTTGGATCAAGTCCAATTGAATTAGATTCAGTTTGGATTGATCCGATTAGGTTAAATGTTGACCTAATCGCTAAGGTGGTTTAGTCCCTGATTTGATCAGGGGTTAGGTTTAGTTAATTCCTGATTTGATTAGAATTTTATTGAGCCTAATTAAACCTAATTATGTTGGGTTTAATCTGGTCTAATTGTGCTTAACCTATTTTAAACTAGGTTGGCTCAATTTGAATCAAACCACCTTGTTTTAAATTCCCTGCGACACCCAACTTCCTTGCACCCATTTGAATTCACAAGAAGAAACTTCTCGTAAAATTTTTCTCACGCAAAACCCTTCCCCACGCCCTCATTTGTGCACCATATGGATGGATAAAATAATTAGTTAGCCATTCAAATTCAAAGCATGTTTGAATTTGAATGGATAACTTATCACTTGCCCTTTCATCCTTATCCATTTTGTGCGCCACATTACTTACACGAGAAAAGGTTTCTCATGAAATATTTTCCACGCACAAAGAGCCACGCCCCTTCTCTTCTCATGCCCAAAAGGATAGGGATAAGTTGGTTTTCGTTTGAATTCAAATTTGATTTGAATTCAAATGTGTAACCTCTTGTCTTTATCCTCTCACGCGGATAAGATATGTTCGACGTTGTTTTAAAAAGAGGAGAAAGGTGGGACGTGTGTAGAAATTTTAGGAGAGAAACTTTGGGGTGTGAGGAAGGCTTCTGTGCAAGGTGAAGGTTCAAAACCTTCCGAGAGAAAAAGAAAGAAAAGAGAAAAAATTGGGCGCAGGGTTTTTGGTGTGTACCCTAGGGTTTCTACCTAGGGTTCGGGAAGTGAGATTGGTGTGCCACGAGTGTCGTGAGTCCACCAAATTTCAGAGAGAGATCCATCAGCCTCTCAAGCAACTGTGCAGACAATCCGGAGTGTCTGAGAAGTCGACACACATCGATCGAAGGAGTTCGATCAACATCTGCCATCAAAAGGATGAAATCACGAACTAGCATTCGTGAGGAGCTGATCAGACGGGAGCTTCGTGTGGATGATCCGCAGAGGCCAGACATTTGTGTGGCTATGACGTGATGATCAGAACCCCCCGACGGTGATCAGATTGCGGTGATCGACTACCCGCAAAAGGTGATGTGTTCTGAACACAGTATTGTAAAACGTTTACTGATTCAAATTTGAATTTCAAATTTAAATGCATGCTGTTGTATCATATTTAGATCCTAGTGTAGGGTTAATTAGTATTAATTAATGAGATTAATTAATAATTTCACTGTAAAATAGTAATTTTGAAAAAGTTTTAAAATTACCATTTTGCCCCTGCACTAAATTTTTGCTTCAGTGGTAACTCCTCTACTTCGTAGATCAAGTAGGATCTTTCATCCTCCTGAAAGATACTTAAGTATTCTTATAGAAGATTTAGAAGAACCGTTCTTTGTGAGAGATAGGGATATTAGGAATGATCCCAAGACCTATAATGAGGCAATATTAGATTTTGACTCTGAGAAATGGATGGAAGCGATGAAGTCAGAAATTGACTCCATGCATTCCAATCAGTTTTGATCCATAGTAGATCCACTTAAAGGTATTATACCTATTGAATATAAATAGATTTATAAAAAAAAAATTGGATCGGATGGTAAGTTAGAAACCTATAAGGCAAGGCTGGTCACGAAAGGTTATAGTCAACGCGAAGGCATTGACTATCATGAAACTTTTTCATCCGTGATCATGCTGAAATCCATCCATACTCTGCTTGCGATAGCAGCTTTTCATGATTATAAAATTTGACAGATGGATGTAAAAACTATCTTTTTAAATGGATATTTTAAGAAAGATACCTATATGGAATAACTTTTGAATTTCACATCCAGTGATAGTGATCACAAGGTCTATAAGCTATAAAGGTCCATATATAGACTCAAGCAAGCATCTTAGAGTTGGAACACTCGCTTTAATGATGTGATCAAAATGTTTGATTTCATCAAAAATAAAGAGAAACTATTTGTATACAAAAAGGTCAGTGGGAGCACTGTCACATTCCTCATATTGTACGTGGATAACATCCTCTTGATTGAAAATAATATTTTCATGTTGACATCGGTCAAATTATGATTGTCAAAAAAATTCGTCATGAACGACCTAGGAGAAGCTTCTTACATTCTTGGTATAAAGGTCTATAGGGATAGATTTAAGAAAATGATAAGACTCTCACAGCGAATATACATAGAGAAGATACTGAAGAGGTTCAGCATGAAAAACTCCAAGAGAGATCTTTTACCCCTTAGATATGGCATTCATCTCTCCAAGAAGATGTGTTCTGACACACCTGAAGAGATCTAGTGCATGAGCAAGATCCTTTATGCTTCAGCAATAGAGAGCTTCATGTATGCTATGTTATATATACGACCTGATATAGCTTTTGCCATGAGTGTTACGAACAGATATCAGGCAAATCCAAGTGAAGAACACTGCATTGCTGTGAAAAACATCCTTAAGTACTTGAGAAGGATTAAAAATTTGTTGTTGATCTTTGGTGGAGGATCGAAGTAGAAAGTTGAGGGATACATCGATTCAAACTTCATAACTGATGTCGATGCATGATAGAAAGTCTACATCGGGGTGTATCTTCTTGTGTAATGATGGTGCGGTTAGCTGAAAAAATTTCAAGCAGCCGATCATTTGCAAATTCGATCATGAAAGTTGAGTACATCGCCGCCTCTAAAGCTACAAAGAAAGCCTTTTGGTTCAAGAAGTTTGTTGTGGAGCTGGGTATGATGCCATTAGATGCCATTACACTACACTACGATAACAACGGTGCCATAGCCCTCGCTAAAGAGCTCAGGTCTCACCAGAAGTCTGAGCATATAGAGCGGTGGTTCCACATCATATGCGAATAGCTCGAGAAGAAGTTCATCGAGGTACAGAGGGTCAACTCCATGCATAACATGGTGGATCCGCTGACCAAGTCTCTCAGCCAGTAGAAAATCGAAGCTCACCTTGAGAAGATGGATTTTAGATATATGGTCAATTAGCTTTAGGTCAACTTAGAGTTTGTTAGATATGTGTCCTAAAAGTCAATTATTGACCGACATATTTTATAATTTCAAAATTTAATTTTGTACTTGTAATATTTTTATTATTAATAAAGAGCTTTCATTTCAATCATATTTATGTGTCCATGATTTATCCTAAAAATTAATAAAGATGATTTTTGTATATTCTCAAAGTGTTGAGAATTTGAGACATATATTAATGAGTAATTAATTTTTAAATACTTCCGATCAAAGAATCATCACGGAGGATAGTGATCAATCCATTCGAGATCGATGCACAGTTCATCTCCTTTGTGGGTAGATGAGTCTCAGATCTACAATGTAAAAACACTGGGGTGAGGGTGCAGGTAGTTGTTAGAGAATAACTTGTATTGAGCATAACCAACATGAGAAACCACTTGAATATCTACTCACTCGTCAATGGTTGACTCGATGCTGATCACACTCAGTACAAGTTATTCTCTAACAACCATCCATACCCTCACCTCAGTATCCCTACACTGCAGATCTGAGACTTATTTATCCACAAAGGAGGTGAACTATGCACCGATCTCAAATGGATTGATCACTATCTTTCATGACGATCTTTTGATCAAAAGTATTTAGAAACTAATCACTAATTAATGTATGTCTCAAATTTTCAATATCTTGAGAATATACAAAAATCATCTTTATTAATTTTTTGAATAAATCATGGACACATAAACATGATTGGAATAAAAAATTCTTTATTAATAATAAAAGTATTACAAGTACAAAATTAAATCTTGAAATTATAAAATGTGTCGGCCAACAATAAGCTTCTAGGGCATATATCTAATAGTGGCCGCATTGAAACGAGCTACGTACTTCTGGAGATCTTCTCCTTTCTGTTGCTGAATAGAGAAGAGACTATCCACATACCTCAAATGAGGTCTGTCAATATCAAAATAAATAACAAATAACCTTTCAAGCTGCTCAAAAGAAGAGATGGACCCCTGTGGGAGTCCAGAAAACCAAACCCTCGCTACTGTCTTGAGGTTTGTAAAAAAAGTAATGCATAATAGGGCATCAAAAGCTCCTTGTAAAGCCATGAGTGCCCTGTAGCCCTCAATATGATCCATTAGGTCAGTAGAGCCATCAAAAGACTCAATGGTGGGCATCTTGAATCGGTTCAAAATATGTTCATTCAAGATTTAATGAGAGAAAAGAGACCGAAGATTGAAACTATCTTTATTCTGAGATCGACCCCTTATCTGGAGCTCCATCATATGCCTTTCATGATGCAAGACCTTGTGCTCCATGTCGTCCTCTCTTTGAACTTTTAGAGTGCTGGGGGCAAATTCGCTATCAGCCTCATCAATGTGGTGTTCATCTAGATGGGCTATTTGAAGACTACGCTAAGATGAAGCATTTGGGAGAGGAGCTTTTTTCGATGGTTGTTCCTCCCTCTTTTGAAGCTGTTAAACAATTGCTGTCAGAGCTTGGACTTGCTGGACAAGAAAGCTGAATTACTGAGGATCAACAACAATTGACTGTTGTGGTGACGCCTCCAGTACTCTTTCTTCTAGAGTGGAGGGAGAAGGATGTTGAACTCTTGCTTTGACCATCTTTTCCACAAAAGAAATCAGGATCCTCCTTCTAGCATCAATCTGTTGCTGCGGGGCTCGAAATATAGAGTGGAGTGAATCGACTTGGGTGAGATTGGGCTGAAGCAATCTTCTCGATCTGGTGAAAGCTCCTTCAATCTGCAAAATTAGTTAAAAAATCGGATGGAGATCTTCTGGTTCTTGACCCTCCAATGCTTAAGTTAGTATGATTCTTGAGAACAGAGGTGGAAAAGAATAGAAGAGTCAGAGAAATTAGATGGAACTAAAGGAGAATTGAGTAGGAGTTAAGAATTTGGCTTAATTTTCTACTGGCAAAATTTTTTTCAGTTTTCGAGAGTTGGACCTATCCATGGAGGATCCCTAACCTTCTATTTATAGAGGGGTTCAGGAGGCTATTCTAAAATTTGTTAGGCCATTAAGGAGTTTGTTAGGCCGTTAGGTGGCTAGAGAACCATCTGTAAATGAGCTGATGTATGGCTATGCATATGACCTGGACGTGATATCGTGGTCAGCTGTGGCCTGATTGAAGAAACCACCGTGGATGTTTATAGAATAGCCAAGTCCGTAATAATAATAGCTCACCTCGATAAAAGATCAAGGTGAAATAAGAATGCCATAATATTTCAGGATAGAGAAGATTAGCGTTCAAGTCGGCATATACCCGACCTGAATATTTCTATCAGAAGAGACGCTGTTCGGAGAGTATAAGGATGTCTTTTATATAGCTCAGTAAAATATCGATCTGAATCTAGTTTATAAGTAAGTTGATATATTGAGATCTAGCACTTCAAGATTGATATCCCTTTAGTCTCATATGATGATGTCATGTATCTCGAGGATGATTTAATGCGCCAACACATATAATCTATGTATACAAAATATAGAGCAAAGTAAAAGGAGAGGACTATACTAATATGTGATGTATTCCAGATAAAGAGAAAACCTGATTCCGTCTTTAGTTGTAGAATCCTGTAAGGCTTTGGGGTTCAAGAGAGAGAAGATATCGTGCACTGATTCGGTTTCATGTTGAATTAATTATGGCCCCAAAATGGTTGAACACGATCGAATCCTCCCTGTTATCATCAATAGTCAACTTTAATCATCTCCATTTCTCACTCCATATTCTTCTGATCTCCTTTGATGTGACTTTCCAGTGAATAAGATATTTAGAAACGGAAGCAGTTAGTCGACGAAAAAAAAACTTTAAGGGTGTGGAAATTTTTTTTTGGTAAAAAAAAAAAGTGTGGAATTTGAAGGTGATGCCTACATTCAAATCCTTTATTTGAAAGGTCAAGAGGTGGCCTTTATTTGATAAGGCCAAGAGGTGGCGCAGCAGCTCTGAAGGAATATGTGCCCTATGACATTTTTTTTTGGGGGGGCTTAAGGTAATGTTTTAATTTTGATAATAATTGTTCAACACTGTTTACATGACTTGTAGATTTTGATTAACTGACAGAAATTCATATACTAGAAAAAAAAAAAAAAAAAAGCACTACTTTCTGCAACTGGGATTTGCTTACTTCCAATTGCAGATATCCAACAAGACAGCATATTGGCTGAGAGGCTTTTGTGGGCGTAGAAGCCAGCAACATTCCCAGAAAAATAATTCGTTTCTGCTTATTCATCAATTTCCTTCCTTGATAATTCACCCAACGGTACCCCACCACCAACCCCCTCCTCAACACGCACACCTCCCGAAAGGGGGGGAGAGTGAGAGTGAGAGAGAGAGAGAGATAAAAAAACCTATCCTTGTTGTGTTCCTCACAAAAAGATTCGTAACAAGCCTTATCTGAATTTTGCTTCATTTCATTCATCTTCATTCCATTTCTGCTAAACTTATTGTTTGAATGCAGTCAAAATCTAGGAATAGGAAAATAGATGAAGGATAAATAATATATAAGCCAAACTTACACTACCACCACGAGGCAATTTTGGCAAGAAAATTCAGCTGTAAAGCATGACAGATGATGGTTGTTATGATCACTATGCAATGGTTTCTCCTTTTTTCATGATGAAATGGGTCTATGTCAAATCATTAGATAACTTTCCTATAGGTGGGTAATCTGGTGGCAAGTAATTTAATAAAACAATGCAGGAAAGCAAGTAGGGATATCGAAAATGACTTATTTGGCCGTGTAACCTAAGATTCCAACTTGGTGGATTCACTCCAAGAAGAAACGTATACAATCTTTTTCTCCCTTTGGCCGACTAGATCCTTGATTAGGATAGCTGTCAATATTAATTTGTTTAATTTCTGGAGACCGGGATGAGCACCTTTGGCATGCTCTTGACCCAATCGAATAGTCTTTAGGGAATTTTCATTTTTAATTTCCTTTTTATCATGATTATTATGATTTTTTTTTCGTTTTTTATACCAACACCTTTATACATCAGGATTGTTGATAAGTTGCACTTCTTCTATTCTAGAATATCCATGTCCTGAGATCCTATTGATGATTTCATGCTTGAGTATGTGATGTGTGGCCCTCATCATTGTTGGAGGTAAAGTGGAGCTGATCTGTTCTCTACATTGAGAAAGAGCCAACAAACTGAAAATAAAGAAAATGAGGAGGCATTTCCTCGTCCGAAGGGATGATTAAAAATACATAATTTTTTTATTCAATTCCAATAGGACTATACATATATAGCTTTTACTGGAGCTAAAGTAGCTATCTTGATGTCATAACTTCTCTACTATACAAGAGAGAAATAATACTCTATGTTGCTAAACTACCCTGACACATAAGCATAACAAATTATGAGATAAAAGATGATTTGAATCAAACTAAGAGATCAAGATTAAATGCTTTTGGTCAAGCTGCTCATTCAACTTTGAAACACATTCTCAATACTCCCCCTTGATTCAAAGTAGCATACTACTCCTAGCAATAATTTGAAGTAGTTGTACTTATCTTGACAAAGTGATTAAGTGAGAACGTGTGTCAATTACTTGTTTGTATTGCAAACTAGAATTCCACCCGTCCTGCAATTGCCCAATTTCGAATGAACTGATGATGAATGTCAATATACTTTGGTCTTCCATGATAAACATGATTTTTCATCATTGTCATTGTAGCTTTGTTATCACAAAAAATTTAGTAGCTCCATCTTGCTTTTGCTAGAGTCTTCAAATAACCTTCTTAACCATAATGCTTGACATGCCGAAGATGCAACAGCTACATATTATGCTTCAGTTGATGATAATGCTATTATTGTTGATTCTTCAAACTTCTAAAAATTGCACCAGGACCAAGACTAAAGATACTTCTTGAAATACCTTTCTATCATCCAATGAACTTGCCCAATCACTATCAATAAAATCAAATAATTTAAAGTTAATCACATAAGAATACCATATCCTATAATCCAATGTTCCAACAATGTAACGCAAGATCCTTTTTACTGTACCAAAATAATGTTTCATGGGAGCATGCATATATAAATCTCAAAACAATGCCAATAGAGTGTGTAATATCCGGTCATGTGTGGGTCAAATAAATTAAACCACCAATCAAACTTCTAAATAAAGTTAGATTAGCCATCTAAGTACCATCTTCAAATCTTAACTTCTCATTTGCATTCATTGGAGTGGCTGTAACTATGTAATTACACATTTTGAATATTTTGAGAAAATCTATAATATATATATATATATACTTTCTTTGAGAAATGACTATTCTTCACCTTGCTTTAACCCAATCCCAATAAAATAATGTAATAAACTCAAATCTATTTTTTCAAACATTTTCATCATGCAAGTTTTAAATTTTTTTATAAGAGAAAAAGATGACCCCATATAAATCATATCATCAACATAAAGACAAACAATAAGAAAGTCATTTTTACCTTCCTTCTTTAAGTAAATAGTGGGTTCATTTTCATTTCTCTCAGATCCATTTTGATGAAAATAAGAATCAATCTTATTATATCATGCCTTGGAGTTTGCTTCAGCTCATATAGAGCTTGGACACCTTTTTCATCTTTCCCATCAACTATGAAACCCTCAGGTTGTGTAACATAAATTTTTTCTTATAATTCACCATTCAAAAAATGCATACTTAACATCAAACTAGTAAGTGTGCCATTTTAATGGAGCAACTAGTGTTAAAAAAAAAATATTATTTCAAATGAGCAACAGGAGAAAAAGTTTCTTCAAAGTCTATACTTTGTTCTTGCAAATATCCTTTCACTACTCATCATGCTCTATATTTTTGTATGCTTCCATTAGTATGATACTTTGTCTTAAATATCTACTTCAAACCAGTGACATTTTTTTCTTGGGATAAGTCCACGAATTTTCATGATTCATTTTTCTCTATTGCTGCAATCTCTTGTTTCATGGCATGGCACCATTCTTTCTTCTTCGCTACTTCTGTAAAACAAGTTGGATCTGAAACAAACAAAGCAAAGTTATAAGATTCATAAATTTCTTCCAATGATCTAAATTTTTTGGGAGGACTTTCATCTAATAAATAGTCAGAGGAGGATGAAGTACTACTCTTTGAAGTTGCAGGAGAAGAAACTTGTAAACTTTGAGGAACTAGTTTAGTAGCTTCATCTTCACTTGAAATCTAAATATTTGTTTTTCTCCATTGTTGTTCCAATTTTAGTTTGTATTTTCATCAAACACTACATTTCAACTAATAATCACCTTACCTCTAACAAAGTTATATAGTTGATATGGTTTGGATTGTGAACAATAACCAATAAATATGTATTTTTCAAAGTTATCATCAAGCTTATGACTAACTAGCTTGTGAGTTAACCAAAGCATAAGCAATACACCCAAAAATTTTCAAGTAAGTTACATAAGATTTTTTACCTTTCCATGCTTAAAATGTTATTTGATTCATGACTACCTTTAGGGGAGATATGTTTAGCAAATAAAGTACAGTGGCAATTGCTTCTGCTCAAAATTTATTTGGAAGATCTTTTACTTTTAGCAAGCTTTTTGCCATTTCTTTTATTTGGCAATTCTTTTGTTCAGCCATGCCATTTAGCTTTGGTGTATGAGGTGCTATAAGCTCCCTATGAATACTACTTTCCTCATAAAATAAGTTAAAATCATTTAATAAAAATTCACCACCTCTATCCATGTGAAAAACTTTGATGATCTTCACCATTTTGCTTCTCAACAAAATACTTCGAATTTTTTAAAGAACTCAAAAGCTTCGGACTTATTTTTCAAAAAATACACCCAACTCATACGACTATAATCATCAATAAATAATGAAAAATATTTACTCCCATTAAATAATTCTATGTGCATTGGTTCACACAAATCAGCATGCACTAGTTCAAAAATATGTCTAGCCCTCCATGTCTTTTCAATAGAAAATGGCTTTCTACATTATTTTCCATACAAACATTCTCCACATGCAACATTTAAAGAATCAATTTTGGGTAGTCCCACAACTATTTCTTTTTGACTCAACAATTTTAGACCATTTATATTGAAATGCCCAAAATATAAATCTCATAATATAGATTTATTCTTCTCAATTGCATCTAATCCGTGATAATCAATACATGAAACTTTAAGAGGAAACATTTTACTTGTAGTCATTCGAACATGAATAATGATTTGGCCTATTTTATTATTTTTAATGCAACAAGATGCATTATCAAATGATATCGAATATCCACTAGCTACTAATTGTTCTACACTTAACAAGTTATGTGTTAAACTAGAAACAAAGAAGACATCGTGAAGAAGCTTCACCTTATCATGGCCATTTTTTTTGCTACTATACCTTTTCCTTCAACTTATATTTTCTTATTATCTCCAAGTCTGACCTCCATCTTGTGTGACTCATTAAGCTCCTTAAATATGGATCCCATACTAGTTATATGATTAGAATAAGCACCGTCCAAAAATCAAGTATCATATGAGACATTAGTATCATACAAATTAGCTATGAACAATTTACCTTCTTCTTCCTTCTTCTCTGCTTAACTTGCTTTCTTTTATGTGCTCTACCTATTTGCTTCTATATGCCCAAACCTTTGGCAATAGTGATATTGAACTCCTTTCTTATAGTTTTTCTACTCATTAAAGGATAGCCTTCGTACAAATTGCCCATCTAATCGTCCTTGACCTCGACCTCTCCCATGACCTCTGCCATGTCCTCTTCCTGCTGACTTTTCAAAGTTATCTTTTTGACTGAATGCCTCCCCCTTCATTTGAAATATCTTTTCTTTATTTTTTTTTCAAGTGATGTATTCAACCTTGCTTCATGTGCTTGCAAAAGAACCCATTAGTTGATCAAATAAAAAAGCAGATAAATCTTTGGACTCCCTAATAGTAGCAACAACATAATCAAAGTTTGAAGTTAAACTTCTTGATATTTTGGCTACTATAGTTTTATCAGTAATATGTTTACCGTATGACTTCATTTGACTGACAATACTAGTTATTCTAGACAAGTAATTTTGAACTAATTCATTACTTTTTATAAGTAATGTTTCAAACTCACGACAAAGGGATTGAAGTTCTATAACAATTACCTTTCATAAGCCTTTAATTCCCTCTGCAAATTCATCCAAGCTTTTTTTGAAGAGATTGCTATTGTAATTCTTGAAAACACTATTTTGTGGATAGCTTGCTGAATGAAAAATAGGGCCTTAGAGTCCTTTCTTCTATTTTTCTTTAATTTTGCTTTTTCATCAGGATCTGCATAATCATTTTCAACCAAATCTCAAACATCTTGTGGCTTAAACAAAATCTTCATTTTAATGCTCCAAAACTCGTAGCATTCATCTTTAAAGATGGGAATCAAAGACTATATAATTCTAATCGCATTCTCATTGTTACCCATATCTGCAACCTTCGACTGTGGTTGTCACTGAAATAGACGAATCTAGCTTATAGTTGAAGAACCCACTTGTGTTTCTAACTTCTAGAATGATTTCTACCCAAATAATGCCACAAAAAGAAAATGTTGGGATTGAAGTGGAGCTACTCTGTTCTTTATGTTGAGAAAGAGCTAGAAAACTGAAATTAAAGAAAATGAGGAGGCATTTCCTTTTTTGAAGGAATGATTTAGAATGCACTATTTCTCTATTCAATTCCAATAGGGCTTTATATAGCCTTTATAGAAGCTAAAAGTAGCTATCTTGATGCCTTAAACTCCTCAACTACACAAGAGAAATTATACTCTACATGGCTAAACTACCTTGATACATAAGCATAACAAACTAAGAGATAAAAATGATTTGAATCAAGCTAAAAGATAAAGATTTGGATCAAGCTGCTCATTCAACTTTGAAACACATTCTCAACAATCATAAAGAACAATTGTTGGGTATCGAACATGTAACATGGGCAGTGCACAAAGAAACTACACATATCTTGATCAATTATTTATGGGTTTCCATAAAAACTAGCATTTCATGAACATTCTGCTGTTATTGATGAAAGATAATATAAAATAATGTATACTTAACTTTTGAGCATTTTCAGAAGCCAATGTTTTCCATTAAATATATATGTTCATTTTACAGGCACTAACATGTATAGCCCATGCGTCTAGGAGGGTGTTAACACACTCATATCGAATCTCTTGTACACATTAAGATGTAGAGGCTGACGGCAATATTTTTTTTTTTTTGGACAAAGTGACGGTAATAAAAAAAAGTAATTATAATTCTATTTTATCTCATATTGCACTTCAAGATTAAAAATAGCGGTAACTTACTAGGACTGAACAAATTAATAGTCGACAGGAGCCTCTTGAAAAACGTAAAAATTCTAATATAGCTATATATAGGCAATCCAATTCTCCACCCAATCTTCACATACGAAATAAAAAACCCAAGGCGAGGCTTGTCATCCCGGTGTTAACTATTTAATTCTTGCATTGAACTAAGGCTTGCTTTTTTATATTTAAGGTGTCATATGAATGGTAAATCTATATAATCTACTGCGAAAATGGTATGTCCGTCACAAGAAAAAAAAAAATTCCGCACTTGCCAGCATGACAGTTATATATAAGGCTTTTGTGCGTGTGATAGTACCCATGGATAATCACGTGGTCCCATAATAGAATTCCCTTCAACTCATTCAACGTACAATTTCCTTCTAGAGGTGATTCCCACAAATTGATATACAGTACTGTTTCGGAGTCAGGGACCAGCTTCTCTTGTTTTTCATTTCACTTCCTCTTCTTCATTTCGTTTCTGGCTAGTTTCATTGTTGAATGCACTCAAAATGTCGGAAAACAAATAAAGAATATAAGCAACATGGTTTGAGCTACGCAGTAAGCTTAGATAGGCCATCAAATTTTGTTTTCCATCATCCTCATTTCATTGAGCATTAGACCACAGTTGAATGCAGTCAAAGGAGGCAAATGAGAAGAAGTGATATATAAAATGGGACATGTACTGCACTCTATCCAATGATACACGCTTTGGTTGGCATGGACTGGGAAAAAACATTCTACACCATTTCTGGTTGATCATGCAGACAGGAGCTTAAGACAGCTAAGCATGTGCCACGTGAGAAGGGGCTAAGGAAATGACCATCAGAGGAAGTGCTTGCTGGTAATTAATAAATATTATTTTGAAATGAATCATTGCAAATACCACCAAAGAGTCCAAGGAATACACCCTGCGCGCGTACCAATCAATAAGAAATCTAGAATCTAGTTGATCTCATAAAAATCAACCATGCGTGTTAAAATTTTTGAGACTTCTTTGGTTGTCTTAAACATTTTCATGGAAAAAAATTGCTTGCATTGGGCATCTCTATTCTCTCTAAATCGCGCACCTATCCGCCTCCCTCTCTCTCCTATCGTTCTGCAGTAGTCGTATCTTCCGCGTTCTTCTTCGATTCGTCATGAGAAAGACCTTGAAGTAGCAAAAGATTACACGGGCCTACCAAAAAGATTACACGTACCTACCACATTTATATGTCAATGTATTAGATTATCTAGAAAGAATTCCGCACCGCCAATGTGTTAGATTTTTTTTTAAAAAACAATTCTTCTAACCATGCTTAATTTTTAACTCTAGATCAGCTTCTATTGTCTAGAATAGTTTACCTTTGACTTGGTCAACCAGCTCGGCCGTAGGACCACCTCGACGCCGGCAGCAGGTCGCCGCCCTCCCTCCCGGAGTGGAGCTCCGCCATCAACTCCAAGTTCCCTTGGCTCACGAAGGTTCCAGCACAATCCGGTGAGGTGGCAGCACCTGCTCACCATCCCGGGGAAGCAGCGGGCCCATCTCGCCGGCAATGATCGGAAGGAATCTTCTTCCTCTTCATCTCTCCGATGATGATCGGGAGGAATTAATCTTCTTCCTCTTCTGCCTGAGCTTCATCTGTTATTTAATCTTTTCAATAACTATGCAGAGATAGTGAACTGGCGGTCTTCACTTTGATTTGGACAAGTTAAAATTCTGCCTGACAATCTCTATCTAGGCTAAATCTTCGTTGATTGTTATTGAAGCTCTCGTCTCAACAGAAAAGGGGATCTTTTAAACAATATCTAGTTGTACTTCACCTTATTCTATCTCTCCGTACATTATATCCCCCTACTTCACCTTGTACACCACAACTTCTTAAACTAATAAATATGGGTGGTTTCTGCCTCTCCATTTTCCATTAGAAAAAAAATAAGGATCAGATAGAGGTGGAAGAGGCACATGAGGGCAAGCTGGGAGAAGATGTGAGAGAGAGAGATTATGGAAAGAGAACAGGAAAAAAAAGAGGGGGAAGAGAGAATCGCTTGGAACTGTACTCTTCGTCAGGCGTGATTAAGTAAAATAAGGAAACATGCATCCAAAGATGAAATCCACTAATTCCAGATAAAAACTAACACAAACTTTCCATAAAGTTTATTGACATATATATAAATAAGAACAGTACCACCATTCTTCTTCAAGCAAGCTCAATCATAAAGCCAAGGAGGATCAGAAGCCTATGTTTGGTTTTGCAAGCGCACCTAGAGCCAGAAGTAGCAGAAGAGGCGCAAGGGTCCCCCACATCACAGCTTTCGCGATGTTCCCGTGAACAAGATTCCCGGCGACGGCCACGCTCAGAACCATCAGACCGACCCCAAATAGGAAGAGGACGAAGTCATCAAGGTAGTAGGCCGCAGGTAGGAGCTTATGAGCTGAGAGCTTCTTTGGTGGCCTCACCAAGGCGCCGATCGCCAACGATGTCACGGTAAACCCTTCGAAGGCCAGCATCTTCGGCAGTGGCCCAGCAGCGGCCACCAGAGCTGGGGCCTCTAGATCGAAGGTGGGGGCCTCCGCCACACCGCCGTTGGCTCCTCCGCCATCAGTACCATCGATGCCGTCCATGTTCGGTGCAGTCGTAGAATGGAGGTGGTTGAGGAGGAAGGAAATGAGGGACGAGCAATAGCTTGACACCCATTGTATAATAACGGTCGCACGTACCGCAGGGTGCCTTGACACCGTCGATGGCCGCAATCAGACGGTCATCAAACAATGGACACGGCTGAAAGCCAGCCATCGTGCGGCCGTCACTATGTTGTTTGACAGCCGCCCACCCTATCGCGTGCATCCACTGTGTCTACTGGACCGCTGTGTCCCGTTGAAGCTGCTGTAAAGTCAAGGTTAACCATGGCTAGGAGAATTAAAAAAGAATATATCATGGCGAGGCATGTGGAGAGATGCTGGAAGACAAACGGTTCTTTGTGGAACCCATCTTTCTTCTCAAAAACGGAAAATTAGCGGTACTTTATTAAGAAAATGAAAATAAAAAAAATAATGCAATCTTTTTTGTTTGGTAAGTGCCTATAACTTATCCATTCAACGTAAAATCTCTTACACAGGAAAACAAAGAAGGCCTGGAAAACACTGCCCAAAAAACAGGCCGACATAACTAGCAGAACAAAATTACATTAAAAGGGAAAAGTATAACAGTAGGATAAGAAAACCCAAGAAAGGATGCCCAATTACAAAACTGTAAAGCTGAAAGGAGGATGACAGTGTCTACGAGAAGCCCAAAAGCAGCATAGCATAAACTAACCCCATTGAAACTGCTGTAGAAATGCAGGGCCTCATACTTTGGATGAAGATAGAAACACACCGCAATGGCATAGACACAAATAAAAGAAACTCCCAAAGACCCTACATCGTATGTAGCTATCGAATCTATCGGTTATTTATTGGGATGATCTTATACATTTATATAGGATCAAAAAACTTAAATAACATCTTTTGCCTAAATTTTTTGGATGAGATTCTAAATTATTACAAATGATATTAAAGTCGATCCAGTTTATAATCTATGTGAACTAGAGAATACTACAGTACGGATTTACTGAAACTAGCTACGGATCGATTGTGGTATTTATGAACGGATATATGAATTTGGACTCTTAGTCTGACAAGGACGTTATGATTTAACCAGATGGAGTATGTGAGGATTCGTGCAGGTGTATTTTAGTCAAATATCGATTATTCATTGAAAAAAATCTTAAGTTCTTGTTGAAGCCAATCTCTTGGAGTGCCTGACGCTGGTGAAGAGCATCTGCAAAAAAAATCTACACTGATCGAAATTGTGTCTGATGGAGACCCTCCGATGTTTAAGCCAGTGGAGAGTGGGCGAACAGTAAGTTGAATATTGAAAGTGGCAGAGTGTTTGCCCAAAAATATCTTACTAATACTATTCATTTACCTCCCTTTTATAGACGAATTGTTGGTAACCATTTATAACGGTTAGGCACATGGGTTCCGCTTATTTCGGCACTATATGATCATGGAATAGGCAGTTAATACCTACTAATAGTTGTGATATGTAGTCGTTACGTACTTTATGTACTGGCAGTTTCTGATATGCCGACTTTATGTCGATAAATATGGTGCACCGACCGTACATTGGTACATTGATATTCTGACTGACCATCAGTTGGTAACTCTAATATACCGATTGGTCAGTGGTTATATAGTTGATCAAATCATTATGTTGTATATACCAGAAAAGTTGACCAAATATTACCGATAGTCGGTCGACTTGCCGGTTAATAGTCAGCTACTCATTTTCTAACGTCGATAGAAAGTCGAATGTTGAGACCCATAAAAGCTGTAGTTAAATCGGATCTCCTTTAGCGGCTTGGCTTTGACAGTCCATCGTCTGTCACCGAACTATTATCAGGATGACCGACAATAAGTCGGGAAGCTAATATTAAATCAGGAGAGCAGCAGATTCGATTGCCCCAACAGTTGCCCTCCACTCTCAAGTCCAAGATGGCCCATCATGTGATTTGACACATGACCTGACACGTTGAACGATTGGAGTTAGCACGTGTCATCTCAAGCTCTGATTCTACGATCGATTCGACTGCAGGTATTAATGATTCTATTAAAAATCGAAAGATTTTCAGCTGTTTTATCATTTTGATGGTCGTGCAACCATTATTGGGATGTCGATTCGAGAAGATGATTAGGCAGTCGGATGATTCGATTGATTTGATTCTGACTAGTCGAGTACCGCCACACATTTATTTGTTATTGGCCCTCAATCATTCATGTAGATAGTGGTGACATGGCACGATCAGACGATAAGTGCGTCAAACCGTCTGATCAATGGTCGATTTTGATGTAGCCATGTGTCAAGATACAAGATGATCTTATTTTGAAGGAGTTTATCTCGACCATTGAGAGATTCTATGTAATATCGCTTGCTTTTGGATTTTCTGATGCATTCTAAGAGTTCGAAGGTTCTTCTTGTAGGTGCTGAGGGTTCTGTTAAGTTCCAAGAAAAGTCGAGAGCCAGGATTTTCAATTCTTTCTTTATCCCTTAGGTTAGACTTCTCTTTCCTTCCTTTATTTGCTTTTTTCGATTTTTTGCTATTTCTGATGGCTAGTTGCAATAGGAAGGATAAGGCTAGGGTAGAGGATGATAGACCTACAGGTAAAGCACCCATCCCTTAGCCTTCTCAGAGTAGACGACCGACTAGTTCGGTTGGCGACTCTCTTTTGAGGCTGACGGTAGAGATTTCCTCTTTGACCGAGCCTACTGTCATTCATTTTCGAAAGTAGTACTGCATTCCGAAATAGTTTTAGCTATTCGCATTTGGCCCAAATAGTCGGATACTGGATGATTGGATCCATTCAACTTGATCCACCATTTATTTGCAACATTTCGTCGACCTTATTGATACTCGATTGTTCCAGATATTTGATGAATGTTCGGTCGAGTAGGTTGAAAGAAGTAGTTGCTAGTCGAAAAAGTACATCGGCTCATGCATTCTCCATTCTTGAAATGTGGAAGATCTCAAAATACTTGAAAGTTTGTATGAGATCTTTCATCTTCTAAAGGTACTCCATCGTAGTCGGGTCTCAAGCTTCAAATTTGCCCTTGACTTGTCCCGTAATCAGTTGTGAGTTGGTGAAGACTTTCAGAGTGTCTATGCCAAGCTCCTTGGTAATCTTTAAGCCGACTAGTAAAGCTTTATATTCGGCTTGATTATTTGATGCTTTAAAGTCAAATCGAAGGACATATTCGGTTACAGTCCCTTTGAAGTTAGTAAAGATGAGGTCGGCCCCACTCCCTTGGGCATTGGATGCTCCATCAGGATGAAGCACCCATATTGATTCAGCTTCGACCTCGACACTTTTAATTTCTTTCGACTTGTCATCAAATTTGTGCTCAGATCTATCATCGGGCATAGTACATTCGATGAAAAAGTCGGCTAAGACGTGAGCCTTCATTGATTGGCATGGGTGATATTGTATATCAAACTCACTTAGTTTGATTACCCATTTTGCCATCCGATCAAAAGCATCTGGTCGATGCAAGATCACCTTCAAAAGTTGGTCCATCAACACAATTATCGAATGTGCTTGAAAGTATGGTCGAAGTCATTGTACTGATATAATCAAAGTGTAGATCATCTCTTACACCCTTGAATATCTTGTTTCGGTATTATGGAGTACCTTGCTGGTGTAGTAGATAAGCCGTTGGATTAGATTTTCATTCTTCTGGACAAGAACCGAACTGACTGCCTCTGCAGAAGTTGCCAAGTAGCGATACAACCTCTCCCACCTTTGGTTTTGTAAGTAGTGGAGGGGACGTCAAATATTTCTTCAGATCTTCGAAGGACTGTCAGCATTCATCTGACCATGAAAAATCTTTCGTTTGCTGCAAAGTCTTAAAGAAGGACAAATATTTTTCAACCGATTTCGAGATGAATCGGCTAAGTGTAGCAATCCTTTCGTTGAGTTGTTGAATCTCTCTCTTGGAGCTGAGATACTTCATATCGATGATAGACCTTATCTTCTTTGGATTAGCTTTGATTTCTTGTTGTGACATAAGAAATTCAAAAAATTTTCTAGCAATCACTCCGAATGCACACTTGGTTGGATTTAGCTTCATCCTATGTCATTAAAGTGTGACAAAAGCTTCTTCTAAGTCCCGAATATGATTACAAATTTTGATACTTTTCATCAGCATATCATCGATGTAAACCTTCAAGTTATGTCCGATTTATATCTTGAACACCTTATTGACCAGCCATTGATAAGTTGCTCCGACATTCTTTAAATCGAATGACATCACTTTGTAGCAGTAGATGCCTTTGTCGGTTGTGAAGGCTGTGTGCTCCTCATCCTCGAATACTATTCGAATCTGATTATAGCCTACAAAGGCATCCATGAGGCTCAAAAGTCAATATCCTGATGTTGCATCGACTAGTTGGTTAATCTTTGGTAAGAAAAAGCTGTTTGTCGAACATACTTCATTCAGATTGGTATAGTCGATGCAGATTCGTTACTTTTCATTGGCTTTTCTCACCATTACAATATTGACGAGCCAATCGGGATAGTTGGTTTCTCTAATAAAGCTGGCTACAAGGAGCTTGTCGACTTCTTCGTCGATGACCTTCTATCTTTTGGGAGCAAATGATCTTTTCTTCTATCTCACGGGTCTAAATTTGGGGTCGATGTTTAATCAATAAGTTATCACTTCCAAAGGAATTCCTGGCATGTCAGTCGCCAACCAAGCAAAAACGTCAGCATTTGCTCTCAACAGGTCTACCAGTTATTTTCGCTTCGGATTAAATAACTGTGACCAAATTTGAATTATCTTTGTAGGGCCATCTTCTCTTAGTGGGATCGAAATCAATTGCTCAACTGGCTCACCCCTTTCTTTGTTCTCCATTTGGTCCAGTTTGTCGATCGATAAAGGATCTTCAGACTTACTGCTTTGACAGAAATCAGGAAGCAGCATCCGACTAGTTGTTGTCCCCACACATTTCTCCGACTCCATTCTTTGTCGAAAATCAGATAAGTAGATGATATGTTGACACTACCGCTCTCAACGCATTAAGTCCCGATCGTCTGAGTATGACACTGTAAGCCGAAGGGACTTGAACAATCGTGAATGTCAAGAGGGTGGTACTTATCATGAGTCAGTTCCTACAGTTAGTAGGAGAGTAATTTCTCCTTTCACATTGACTACGTCTCCAGTAAAGTTGACTAAGGGCGTAAAGACTTTTCTGAGTCGGTCAGTCAGTAGTTTCATTCGAGAGTTGAATAGAACAAAACATCAATTGAACTTTTATTATCGACTAAAATTCTCTTTACATTATAATTTGCTATCATCATTGAGATAATGACAGCATCATCATAGAGAGTCTATATTCTCTGAACATCATTTTCTAAAAAAGAGATTACATTATCATCAAGTCGTTGCTTCTTTGCAGACTCTTCTTTGGAAGTTACCCCCTAATCTCTCGATCATCCAGAAATCATGTTGATAACTCCTGCCATTATCGGTTGTTGATCGCTTTCTCAGGTTGAGGCTGTGGTTGTCGATCGGTAGGAGTGTGAGTCGGGCGGTCGCATCGAAACTTGGTAAGGTAGCCTCGTCATATCAGAACTTCAATCTCATCTTTGAGTTGAATGCACTATTCGGTGTCGTGACCATGATCACAATAAAATCGATAGTACTTCTTCTTATCATGACTCTTCAGTGGTGCTTTCATCGATAGAGGGTAATGGAGATACTTCTCTCCTTCAATCTCTATCAGAATCTATGCATGAAAAGTAGAAAGAAGAGTATAGGAGTCATACCTGCTGCCGTAATTATTCGGCTTTGGACTCCATCAGTGGGGTGAAGCTCCCTTGTTGGTTGTTGGTTGACTCGATTCGATCGAAGCTCCACTTTTTTTTTATTTTTTTTGATCTTTTTCTTCTATTTGACACTGGTCAATAGCGCATTCATCTGTGCAAATATACTTATATGCGCACTCCAAAAGTTTTGCATAAATCTGGGAGAGAGTCTTATCGAGGAAGTAAACTTGAATTTCCTCAGACCCTTATTCATGGCTGAGATGGCCATATCTTCATTAAGGTCCTGGATCTCAAGTGTCGCGGTGCTGAAATACGTCATGAAGTCTCTCAATGTCTCTCCTTCATCTTGCTTGATGGAGAAGATACTGTCGGATGTTTCGGCATCTTTCGGCTGGTGCTAAAATGGGCCATGAATGATTATTCCAGTTACTAAAAAGAATGGATACTTTCCGGCTAACGCCCAGTGCACCAGACTCGAGCAGCTTTCTAAATGATAGTCGGGAAGCCAATGCATAAGAGGACGTCAGTTATCCTTGGGATCATCATGAGAGCCTTATAGCTCTCCAGATGGTCAATCGGATCAGTGGAGCTATCATATGGCTCCATTTGCAGCATCTTGAATCTTGACAGAATCAGGTCATCCAAGATGCATTGGGAGAAAGGTAGAGTGGTTGGATGCCAAGATCGTTGGAGGATCCTCGGCCATCCACTTGAAGTCAGGTGGGCTGGTGGTCGATTTTCTTGAACTTGCGCTTCTAATCATCGAGTCATCGTTGCTACAAGAATCTAGGGGTAGAGTCTCCTAAAGAACTCGAGGATCGGAAAGTCGAGGGTGCACGCGGCCTCTTTCCCTTCTTGATGCTATGTCGGTACGAAGGAGAAGGAGACCGTCGCAAATGGCAGACGGCATGGTGAGAGTGCTGGGAAGGTGCTGGCTCGACATGGTAAGAGTGTCGAGATAGTCGTTGTTCTGATGACAGAGAAAGGGATTGTCGTGGAGCACGACGACTGTGCCTAGATGACATTGTACGTGCCACCAGCTCCTTCACCATGGGTTGCTGCTACTGCTGCTGTTAGAGACTGTGCATTGCCTCTATCAGCATCTTCATCTACTGCATTAACGCAGCAAGTTATTGAGTTTGGGCGTCCGTAGTGATGACTGGATGCGAGGAACTAGGCTCTGCCATTGGTGGTGGAGGAGGAAGATCTTTCCAGTGGGAAGACTGCCTGACGGAGTCGATGGAGTTCTAAGCTCTTGTTTTCGCCATTGTCGGATTCATTTTTTGCCCCTCTATTTGGCGTGCCAATCTATTGTGACCAATCTTCTAGAGTGCCTAACATCGGTGAAGAGCACCTGCAAGAGAAGTCCACACTGATCGAAGTTGTGTTCGACGAAGATCCTCCGATGTTTAAGTCAGTAGAGAGTGGGCGAACAGTAAGTTGAATATTGAAAGTGGCAGAGTGTTTATCCAGAAGTATCTTACCAACACTGTTCATTTATCTCTTTTTTATAGACGAATTGTTGGTAACTATTTATAACGGTTAGACACGTGGTCCCATTTATTTCGGCACTATGTGATTATAGGGTGGACTGTTAATGCTCACTAATAGTTGTGGTATATAGTCATTACGCACTTTATGTGTTGGTAGTTTCTGATATGTCGATTTTATGTCAGTAAGCATGGCGCACCGACTGTACGTCGATGCTATTGATATTTCGACTGACCATCGGTTAGTAACTCCGATATATCGATCGGTCATCGGTTATACAGTTGATCAAATCGTTATGTTGTATCTACCAGAAAAGTTGACCAAATGTTACCAACAGTCGGTCGGCTTGTCAGTTAATAGTTGGCTATTTGTTTCCTAACGTCGATAGAAAGTTGGGTGTTAAGACCCGTGAAAGCTGTAGTCGAATCGGATCTTCTTTGACACTTTGACTTTGACGGTTCATCATCTGTCATCGAACCATTATCGGGATGACCGACTATAAGTCAGAAAGCTGATATTAAATTGAAAGGGGAGCATATTCGATTGTCCTAATAGCTCTTATACAAGATCAAAAAATCTAAGTATATCTTTTAATTAACCTTTTTGGATGAGGCCTTAATCAATTGTTACAAGGAGAAAAACTAACAACCAGCAAATATGGAAAAAATTAATGCTAGTGATAGACCACCCTGATACAGAGAGAGCCAACTAAGATTCCTCCCATAGCGTGGAATGCTGGATGAAATTGACCGCAAGTAAACCTTTATTGAACTAATGCTGAGACATTGGAATATTTCCAGCGCCAAAGGATCAAAAAAAAAAAAAAAAAAACCATTGACCGCGTCACACGCCGCCTTCCTGCACCTTATCACAACAGCGATACATCTTGTCGGCGCTCCGTCTGGTCCCACACGGTATGACCCGGCCAAATCTGGCTGTAATTTCTCGACCCGTTAGGGATGCCGATCACAATACCAAGGCAAAAAAAAATCACAATACCAAATTACCAATGACGAGTCTCTGTAGAGGCAAAACATTTCCAATATTATTTGATGCAGTTGGAGAATAAGAAAATTACATTTCTTTTTTTCTTTTCTAAAAAAAAACACATCTTCTTTTGATGCCTTGTCATGGATGCAAAATGGGATTGTTGGAGCACTTCATAATTCTCAATCATGTTGTGATATTGATAGGTATAGAACAGCCAGGATTTCAGAATCTTTTTGCTCTTTTAAACTTTCGCCAGCCATCCAACTTAATATTTTGGCATCTTTCTTAATTATGATAAAAATTTTGATGGATCATAGTTATGATCTATCTAGGCTGTCGGAGACCTTGTACCACAGTTGAGCTCATGGGCAATGCGAGAAGCTCTCCACGAAGTCCACTCCCATTTGCAGCTTTGCTACAGTTCTCGACAAGACAAACGCATAACTGGGCTCTATTTACTAATTTAGGTCCTCCTCGAGATTCAATAGGCTTCTATACCGAGCAAGACAGAGCTAATACCTCAAATCATCTCAATACACGTGCGCGTGCTTGTGAATATATATATATATATACACATTCATACATATATGTATATGTACATATGCACATAAAATTGTCAATCTAATAATTGACAAAATTTCTATCAATTATGTGCAGCAGTATCTCTATTTTCATAAATCTAAATTATAATTTGTTAAACATCATCATTTTACATACACTTTAATTTTTATGATATATTAATTTATTAAATATTCATATGTTGAATGTGTATAAAATATATGGTCAATTTAACTACTCACTTGTCGGAATATTGGAGCATATATATGGTGGACCCATAAGGTCTTAAAACTAAAGATTAAAAGATAAAAAATAAAAACTATAATTGTTATAAATTTATATTAAACGGCAAAACTTTTGAATTTCATTAGTAGAGTTACTTTCTTTTAAATAACACATTTTAATATCCAATGTGAGCATGAGGTCTTCATTCTAAGAGCAGATTGAAAAATGAAAACTTGTCTTTAAGCAGTCATATGATAGGGATTGAAATTAGTTCGAATACAAATTGCATACTACAATATCATATCTATATGTATTTTATTTGGCAAGTATAATTATCGATATAGATATTAGTCGGACGCAAAAATTTATATTCATATTTATTTTAAGCAAATACGAATGTCAAGCAGATATTGGAAGATGGATATAAATATGACTAAAAGTAGAATAATTAAACTTTATAACCAAAGAACCAAAGATATTATCAAGTGGATGATAAATCTAGTTAATAGAATGTTAATATAATCATTTATTTTTATTAAAAATTTATAAATATATATAATATTAAATAAGATTATAAATAGAATTTGATATTTAGATACGCAACGAATAGTTATCTATCCATATCAGTATCTATTTTTCTTTGATGGATATAGATATGGATATGGATATTAATAAGATATTCAAATTTTTATCTATATTCAAATAAATTTAAATATAAAAATGAATGTAGATGGATATTATCCGTTCTATTTGCATCCTGTTGATCGGCACTATTTTTATTTATGTTAAAACGGTTTGTTTTCCAGCTCCAAACTTGTTAATGTTGTGCTAAGGATCGCAAAGAGTCAGCAAAATTTTAAAAATTAAAAAAAATTATTAAAAAAAATAAGCTTTTGCAAGCATAAAAAATATTATTAAAAATAAGAAAAATATCATTAATATTTTTAGCGTTAGTTTTGTCAAATATCAACTTGACAACGTCAAAAATCATGTCATTGATTAATCATTGATGTTTTTCTTTATGTTGCTAAATGTCCCCTTTTACATCAAAGTTAGGAGCATTTCAGAGATGCTACAAATTCCTTTAGTGGCAATAACAAATCCTATACAGTGGAAATGAGAAGGGAAGGTGATAATAGTAGTGTATTCAAGTGACGATAAAAGTTAGTGACAGTCTGATGCGCTTGTGAAATAATTTTTAATATTTTTTATAAAAATTTATTAGTATTTTTGTAATGCCACTAATGCCAATAGTGGCAATAAAAAATACTTCTCAATGGAAAGGAAAAGCAAATGTAAAAAATAGCAGTACATCCTATTAAAATGAGCTGTAGATCCCTCTGATTAGGAATGCAATCTTCTAATTAGAGGAAAATATGTTTGTATAATTCCTAAATTGTAGATCCCTCTGATTAGGAATGCAATCTTCTAATTAGAGAAAAATATTTTTGTATAATTTCTAAATTGATCCCCTGAAAATTAATAAAAAATATCCTTTTGGTCCTAGAGAAAGCATTACTTCTTCCTCTGAAATCCTCGTCTTCACCTTCTCTTCTATTTTTTCTGTTTTTCATTATGGTATCAGAGCTCTCTGTTCCATAAATACGCTCTATTCCGTCTCATCTCAATCCCACACCCTGAGCCTCCATCGCTACCACTGCTGCCTCCACAGCCGTTGCTGTCACCACCGCAGCCGATGCTTCCGACGCTGCTGTCACGACCGCTACTGCATTTCAAATCTTCCCCAGATCCGGTGTCTACCACACCCTGCCATCGCCACCACTGTTGCTGCTTCCGCCGCTGCCGCTGCCATCGCCACCACTGTTGCTGCTTCCACCATCGCCGCCGCTATTGCTGCTTCCGCCGCCACCGCTGCCGTCACTGCCATCGATACCACCGATATTGCTACTACCGTCGACACCACCGCCGTATCCACCCGTGAACCACGAGATTGAGAACGAAAGCCGCTGACCCCCTTATCATTTCTTATTAGGTATTGTTAAAAAAAAAAAAAAGCTAGAGCACCTATACTGCAGTCTATTCTACTACCACATGTGCCTCCAATCCTAGGTGTTGGGTCTTATTCTGGAGCAACAATGGAGCATCTTTTTTGAGAGTTTCTGAATATTATCGAGGTGCCTTTCATGCAAGCAGATATTCGATATTTTTTATTTATCATCTGAGTTTATCTCAGATTGTTGGTGAGAAAAATTCAAATACATTTTTCTCCCTCAAAATTGTTCTTGTTTACTTGATCATTTAAGTATTTTGTTTTGACAATGGATGATAAAAATCTTTTAACCATGGAGGATTTAGAAAAGTTAATGGTTAGGATGATGGAATCTCGTATCTCGAGTAGTGAGTTTTCAAAGATCACTCTAGAAACTAACCTGATCAAATTAGATGGGCCGGGTACCTACTTGAGTTGGACGCGATATGTTCATCTAATTTTAGAGTCTCACAATCTTGAAAGGTTTATAAGTGGTATTGAAAAAAGGCTAGAAGGAGATAGGATAGCTGTTAGACAGTGGAATTCTAATAACTCTCGGGTGGTAGCATGGCTCCTTGCCTCTATGATACCAAGTGTTGCTCATACGGTTGAGGCACTGACGAATACTTATGAGTTATGGCAGGCTGTAGCCACAATTTATTCCTACAAAGGCAATAATATGCATGCCCATAAGATCCAACGAGAGCTTCGGAGACTTACTCAGGGTTCTCGATCTGTAACAGACTATGTTGGAGAATTAAAAAGGTTGTAGAATGATTTTGATTTTTATAGTCCCTTACCCCTACTTATCCTGGTGATGTTGATGTGTTCCGCAAATGGATAGAGCATCAGCACCTTGTAGATTTTTTTGATGGACTAAACCCAGAGTTTGAATATCGACGCTCTTCTATTCTTAGTACACAGAAGTGGCCAACTCTTGATGAAGCTATTTCCTTGGTTCTTAGTGAAGAAACTCGATTAGCCACTATGTCTTCTTCTACGAACACAACTATATGATCTGCACTTGTGGTATAGCCAACTACTCTTGGAAGCTCTTCTCCTATCAATTTTGCTTAAGAAACTCAGCCTCGACCTCAGGGGGTTAAGATTTGTGACCACTGTCATAAGCCGGGCCACATCAAAACTTACTGCTATGAGCTGCATGGTCGTCCAACTAGAGGCCGTGGTCGTGGAGGTGGTCGTTCTAGTAGAGACCGAGGTCAGTATAATCAGGCTCATTTTTTTTCTATGGAGGATTTATCAGTCGAAGAAATACAATTTTTGAAAAAATTCAGATCTGGTGTAAATATTTCTAAAAGCAGCACTTCCACAGAAGATTCTTCAAATCAACCAACTAGTTCTCTCTATCATGGTAATTTTTTCCAAATAGGTATCAATGATCAAATTCATGCTCTTAACTGTAGTAACTTTCTCCATAGGTAGTTGACTATGGAGCATCCAATCATATGACTGGATCCTTTAGAGATTTTGTATCTTATATTTCCTGTTCTGGTCGTGATAAAGTTCGTCTTGCTGATGGCTCATTTGTCCCTATTTTTGGGAAAGGATCTATCAAATATATTTCCGAATTATCCTTATCATCTGTTCTACATGTCCCTAGATTTCTTATCAATCTCCTATCCATTAGTGCTATTACGAATGATCTTGATTGTGCGTAACTTTTTTCAAAACACATTGTGTCTTTTAGGAGCTAAGGATAGGGAGGAAACTTGGGACTGGCATAATACGTAATGGGCTCTACTATTTGGAGGGAGGAGTGTTCGGAGGCTACTCAAAAATCAGTTTGACAGTTTCATCTTCACAAGAGGAAGACCTGTTGCTCTAGCACCACAGGCTTGGTCATTTTTCATTTACTCTCTTAGCTCGTATGTTTCCAACTATTTTTGAATCATATAATAAAGAAAAGCTTGTATGTGATGCCTGTAAACTAGCTAAACACACTAGAAGTACTTATCCAGGCTCAGGCCTGCGTAGTAAAGCAATGTTTGAGGTAGTTCATTCTGATGAATGGGGACCTGTGGGACCACCGCTATTTCTGGTCATCGGTGGTTTGTTACTTTTATTGATTATTTTAGTTGTTGCACTTGGGTTTATCTATTGAAAATTAAGAATGAAGTATTTCAGTCATTTAGAGATTTTCATAAAATGATTGGTACTCAATATGGAGCAATTCTTAAGATTTTTCGCTCTGATAATGGGACAGAGTATCTTTATAAAGAATTTGAGGAGTATACACATAATAATGGTATTATATATCAAACGACTTGTGTTGACACACCGACTCAAAATGGAGTTGTTGAAAGAAAGAATAGACACCTACTTGAAGTGACAAGATGTTTGATGTTTTCTATGAATGTTCCTAAGTTCTTATGGGAAGAAGCAGTGTTAACTGCAGCGTATGTAATTAATCGAATGCCACTTAGAACTTTGGACTATAAGACACCTCTTGAATGCCTGCAAGGAACTAATTCTTTCATAATGCCCCCCAAGGTATTTGGTTGTGTTTGTTTTGTTCGGGATCATCGACCTTCGGTTGGTAAGCTTGACGCTCGTGCCCTCAAGTGCATTTTTGTTGGTTATTCCTCTACTCAAAAAGGGTACAAATATTGATGTCCGACCGAGCGGAAGTTGTTTATCAGTATGGATGTAACATTTCGAGAGTCTGAGCCATTCTATATATCTTCTGTGTCTTCTTCCTCTTCTGTCATCTCTGAAACTGGTCGAGAGGGGGAGTTCTCTGAAGGGAGTCTTATTACTGTGGATATTGGTACAAATAGTAGATCTGATACTCAGGAAGAGTTTATTTCTATTAATGCTAGTTCTGACACTTAAGAAGAAGCATCTAAAACTACATCTGAAATTCTCTCACAGCCTGTTACTTCAGTTTCATCTGATTCATCTCCTCTCTCAGAGCCTATTACGCATTCTCCAGTCTCCAAGTCTTCCTCTCCTCTCCCGACGGTTTCATCTTCTACGACGAATGGTAATTCTCCTGTACCTCTCATTCATTTTACATTAGATAATGATAATCTAAATGTTCCTATTGCTTTACGTAAGCCTACTCGTCATGCTGGTATTCCTGCTCGACTTAAGGATGGAGTGGGGTACAAACATGACATCACTAACTTTGTATCCTATGAGTCTCTCTCTCCATCTTATCAGAGTTTTATAGCTTCTTTGTCCTCTGTCTCCATACCCAAGAATTGGAAGGTTGCTAAAGAAGACCCCAAGTGGAAAGCTGCCATGCTTGAGGAAATGTGAGCACTAAAAAAAAATAATACATGGAAACTTGTATCTTTGCTAACTGATAAATAAACTGTGGGATGCAAATGAATTTTTACAGTTAAGCAGACACCTGAGGGTACTATTGAATGGTACAAAGTTCATTTGGTAGCAAAAGGATATACACAGACTTATGGCATCGATTATGATGAAACTTTTGCACCTGTTGCAAAAATAAACTCTGTTAGAACCCTTATATCATGTGCTGCTAACTTCGGATGGGATCTGTTCCAGCTCGATGTAAAGAATGCTTTTCTTCATGGAGAACTTCAAGAGGAGATATATATGGATATTCCTCCAGAATTTGCTACCGCTCAGACAGTGGGCAAAGTATGCCAGTTACGACGCTCTCTTTATGGTCTGAAGCAGTCACCTCGTGCTTGGTTCGATCGCTTCCGACGAGTAATCATTCATATGGGGTATAAACAGAGCAATGTAGATCACACACTCTTCTTTCAGCACAACAAGGGTAAGATTGCTGTTTTGATTGTATATGTTGATGTTATTGTGGTCACAGGAGATGATTCTGAGGAGATAGCTCATTTGAAGGCTTAGCTGGCATAGGCATTTGAGGTGAAGGATCTTGGACATCTTCGATATTTTCTTGGGATAGAAGTTGCTTGTTCTTCAAAAAAAAATTTTCTCTCCCAAAGAAAATATATTCTAGATCTTCTTACAGAAACTGGTATGTTGGGATGTCGACCTATTGCCACTCCTATTGAATAAAATCATCGACTAGTAGTTGATACCGGTGTCCCTGTTGATCGAGAACATTATCAACGATTGGTAAGACGTTTGATTTATCTATCTCATATACGGCCTGATATTGTATTCGCCGTTAGTGTGGTAAGTCAGTTTATGCATGATCCACGTTCAGTTCATATGGATGCTGTGACACAGATACTTCGTTACCTCAAAAGCTGTCCTGATCGTGGTTTGCTTTATTCTTGTCATGGCAACCTACGGGTGGAGTATTATACAGATGCTGATTGGGCTGGATCACTTGATGACTGTTGCTCTACCTCAGGTTACTGTACTTTTGTTGGAGGTAATCTAGTCACTTGGCGAAGCAAGAAACAGAACGTAGTTGCTCGATCTACTGCTGAAGCAGAGTATCGAGCTATGGCACATGGCGTGTGTGAAATTTTATGGTTGTGAATTTTGTTATTGGATCTAGGTCTTTATTAGTCATCGCTCCTTATGTTATATTGTGACAACAAAGCAGCAATCAATATTGCTAATAATCCAGTACAGCATGATCGGATGAAGCACATCGAGATCGATCAACATTTTATCAAGGAAAAGCTTGATGCAAGAATCATTTGTATGCCTTATGTACGATCTGTTAGTCAACTAGCAGACATTTTGACCAAAGGTCTTAGTGTGCATTCTTTTTTATTTATTCATGACAAGATGGATCTTTAACCCATCTTGAGGAGAAGTGTTGAAATGAGCTGTAGATCCCTCTGATTAGGAATGCAATCTTCTAATTAAAAAAAAATATGTTTATATAATTCTTAAATTGTAGATCCCTCTGATTAGAAATGCAATCTTCTAATTAGAAGAAAATATATTTGTATAATTCATAAATTGAGCCCCTAAAAATTAATAAAAAAAAGGCCCTTTTGGTCCTAGAGAAAGCATTACTTCTTCCTCTGAAATCCTCGTCTTCACTTTCTCTTCTATTTTTTCTGTTTTTCATCACATCCAAATGCTGGTGAATGTTATTCCATAGTATTTAAAAATGTTGATGAAATCCATTTGGATAATTCCTAGATTTATCTTCTTTTTTAAATGCTAGTAATGGATGGTAATTTTCAACTGCTGGTGGTAACTATTTTGAATACTTTTCTGCAGCATTTTTAACTACTGGTAACTGTTTCAAACCTAGTACAAAATCTATTTGAAACATGTTTTCATATCCATTTTCTTTCATACATTTTATCAAACATTGTGCAATGATGCATTACAAAAGAATAATTGGCAAATGCAAACTCTAAATTCTTACCAAAAAAAGAAAAAAAATGAAACTCTAAATTAAGCCATCCACATAAAATGATTAATGTCTTGATTATATGATTCAAAACCATCAAATATCATCCAACAAATATATCGGGTTCTATCAAGACTTCGGTTAGGAATGGAATGCAACGCAATTTGGCTGAAATTCGTGGAAATTTACCCCAGGGAGAGAGAGGGAGATGTATCGATGTATCTCCGGATGGCATCGGGGGACAACTGCGGCTCCCCTCGCTACTTTTGTTCTATCCTCCTTTTCTCAGTTTTCTGTCACCACAGAACGGTGTTTCTCTCGCACCGTTCAAACCAAAGTAACGCCGTAATGACCCCCATCCCCTATTCGGCTATTCCCTTTCCCACGTTATATCTGTTGTGCATGCTTGACAGATCTTTTCGACAAAAATTGTTCCAGATTGGACGGTTGGATTTCCACGAGGAAAAGGCCAAAACAAATACCGACCATCTAGATTAATCCGACGGTGAAGATATACCCACCATGTTTAATGGAGATCACGTGCCGTACGACGGGTTGACCGCGGTTGGCGGACATTGACAAAGAGAGTTATTTGTGGGAGATTTAAAATAAGCATTAATCCCGATTAAGAAGGGTGTTAAATTAGAACAAAAGGGAGAGAGCGCGACAAAACGTGTTGGGCCCGGAATGGAATCGTCACGTGACGGGCCACAAGCGTGATGGGTTGCGGTGGGGCCCACTCCCCTGGGCCACATGACCGTGAATTGCTAGCATCCCGTTAAGGCTGCGTGTGCGCGAGATTCCTCCCCCTCGTTTCGACGTCCCTCCAACTTTCTATTATATGAGAAATTCTTTGTTCAGAGTGGACGGTGCAGAAAATTTAATATAAAATATATTATTTTATTTAATTAATATATATAATTATTAATTTTTAATATATATTTAATATTTATAAATTAATTTTTTATTTAAAAATTTTATATAATAAAATTATTTTTATTTTTTAAAAAAATTATGACATCATGTGACGCAATCTAGCTCAAAATATTATAATATGACCTAACATACCATAATATAAGAGAGATATTTTTATCCAACCACGTTCTAATATGTATTTAACACTTGCTGTGATGGCCCAGCCCGAATAAAAATCCCAACCCATGTAACAAAGCCCAAAAAAAAAAAAAACAGAAAAACAGGGGAGAAGACTCCCAAAGGGAGTCTTCTTCCTCCTCTCGCCGGCTCCCAATCGGAGTCGGAGACGAGCTCCCTCCGGCCCTATTTAAGGAGGAGAACCCTCCTCTCTCCTCTCATCGAGAAATCCTGGGGCAAAACGGTAGAGATCGTCGGAAAATCTACCGTGGAAGACCGTCACTGTGTCCGTCCAATTGCTCGCCGGAAAAGCTTCGCCGGCGTCAGAGGTAAGCCTCCTCCTCTTCCTCTCTTCTCTCCTTTCCTTTTCGTGTCGGTGTGCACACTCGTCGGCGACCGGAGTCGCCGGATTTTATTGTGGAAGTAACCTTCATTTTTTACCGTTTCTCTTTGATTCCGACGCCGATGGTCACTGCCGACCACCAGATTTGGTCCCCCTCTTGCCACCGGATCGTCCCCCTTCGGCCGCCGACCATCTCCGTGCCGACTGCATAGTCGATCGGCCAACCAATGAGGAGATTAAAGATCCCCTGTTTCAGCCCAAAAGAAACCCACGGGAAAAGAAGAAGAAAAGAAGAAGAAGAAGGAGGAAAAGAAAAGAAAAAGAAAAGAAAAAGAAAGGAAAAAGAAAAAGAAAAGAAAAAAGAAAAAAAAAGAGAAAAAAGAGAAAAAAAAATATAATAATATAATAATAATAAATAGGATTTTCTCTCCTCTCTCTTCCGTGAAGAAAAAGAAAAAAAAAGAGAAAAAAAAGAAGAAAGAAAAGAAGAAAGAGAAAAATGAAATAAATTAAAAAATAATGATATAAATAATAAAATATGAGAAAGAGAGTTTCTCTCTCTTTCCTCTCTCTTCAGTCTGAACTAGTATTTCTCTCTCTAGAATTGGACTTTCTCTCTCTACTTTCTTTTTTCAGAATACTCTCTCTAGATTATTTTTCTCTCCTAAGATTTTTAAAATTTTGAGAAGAATGATGATGAATTTAAATGATCCTCGTGATGGATTTTTGATCTGTGATCGTTGGACGATACACCGACATCCACTTTGATCAGATCAGGTATTTTTAGATTTTATTTCTCCTGATTTTATTAAATTGTCCACATGATAATTTCAGCATGATTTGATCCAATCGATCGGATTTGTTGAATCATATTGCCTAAAGAATTCAAGATGAGTTTTCTCTCTCTAAAATTTTCTCTCTCTAAAATATTTTCTCTTTTGATTGATTCTTTCTCTAAAAAGGTTAGTGAATGAAGAAATTTCTTTTAATAGTCCTGATCTGATTCTAATGAAAAACCCTGATCCATGGTTGTCAGACAGCGTACTGGCACCTACCGTAATCAGACCATGAATCTTTAGATTTGATCATCCATGATTTCGATCTAGCCATGACTTGATTTGATCACGTTAATTTCACCAATCGAGATATTGGATCAATCGTAATGTTGGATTGTGTCACCTGATCAATTCGAATTGTACCTCATGAGTTCTCTCTCCTCTGATTTTCTTTCTCCACTTGATTTTATGAAATCGATGAAGAAATCTCGGTCCTATCACTTCGAATCCGATTTAATCTGATAGTCAAACTTTGAATCATTTAGGTCCTGATTAGATTTTGATTAGATAAAATTAGATGATCGGACCCAATCTAAACCGTTGAAATATGGTATTCGTATTCTTTCTAATTATTGAAATTGATTCTGTATAGGATTATGGATGTTTGATCATGGGATATCGCGATATGATCTACGAACAGAATTTTTGGAAGAAAATTTATAGAATTATGTGGATTTATTGGAATGCGTTCGAGGTAAGTAATGTTTCATTTTTTCTAGATTTATCGATAAATTATAATGTATTTTTCTGACATGATTTGTGAAACGATGCATGAATTGGATGAATGGTATTTTGTTATGAAAATATCTTATTTGAAATATTATGATGAAGCATGATTGAACATATTGATTTCATGATGCATTATATTGATTGATTTCGATACTACATGATTATATGTTTTATTATCGAAATTAGAATATGAAATATGATTTATGAAGAATTATGATATAAGAAACATTATGAATTGACAACCTGACTATGTAAAGGACCCTACCAATGGGGGCATATACGTTGGCAATTGATTGTCCTGAGAGTTTATGTCGCCAGCGAGATCAGCGACATGTCGCCAGAGAGACCAGCGACAAACCGCCAGCGAGACCAGCGGTTCCAAAGGACATGATTGCCAGATGATTCGCAGCCTACCGCAAGCAGATACGCGGTATTATGACCCTGCTACAGAAAAAATGTGATCATAGCTCATGGTTGACGAAAAGAATTTAAGAACGAAAGAAATTGAAATCTGAAAAGAAACTTGAATTTTCGAAAAAGATGAAATTGGTATGAATTATGTTGTATAATTGAAATTGATTTCGAATTGATGAACTATATATGCTTATTTTCTATAAATGATTATTTACTTAAATGCCTGATGAAATCTGTTGAAAAGTGATCATTGCTTACTGGGCTGTCTAGCTCATTACCTCTTATTTTACTATTTTTACAGATGTTGAGGAATTAAGATGATACAAGTTATGAATGGAAGAGTGATCAGAAGCAGAATCCCTATACTTTTATTTTAGGTTGAAAGTCTTATTGAATTTGATGTAAGGCCTATGAATCATTATTGAATTTATTAATATATTAAATAAAAAAAATTAGATCGTTATGTTTTGGATTTAAATTATTAAATAATTATTCCGTTGTTGTTTTAAGATAGTATGATAAGATGTCTTGCATGCTTATGGGAAGAGTTTTCTATGAGTATGCGGCGGTTGGCATGACCCTCGATTCACAATCTCGGGTCGGGGGCGTGACAAATTAAAGTGGTATCAGAGCCAGGTTGGATGAATTATGAAACATAGAATTAGATATAGAATGGGTGTAAATGGATAGACACCAGGGACATTATAGTATAGATCTTTGATGATTATAGTGGGAGAAATATTTAAAAAATTTTGATTAAATATTGAGATTATATATAAAAAGATCACAAGAGATTATGACATATGGAGTTTGAAATATGATGGATAATCTATAGATCATGATATGATTAGTTAGATTTTGATTGAAAGTAATTACAAAAGGATTGACATAAAATTTTATTATGCATAGTGGTTATTAATTTGATCATTGGTTATTCAAGTAAATCGTAAGTTCAAATTCAAAGTGAGAATAATACTATGATATTACTTTTAGTTGAGAAGTTGACTATTATTGATAAGATAAAGATTTGATGATAAAATGTTGTTCCAGGATGGACTAAGAAAAAATCTTTTATGATGCTTGATTGGAATATTTATCGAAATTGAATTTGATATGTGGATTATATATATAAAGTGGCATATTAGGATGAATGTATATTTGAGGATATTGCAAAGAAAGAAACCTATTTTCTTATTGATGAAATCGATTATGAGATTGTAGGATATTCATCGTACTAAAATTTTTAATCATCATCCTTAGATCTAAATAATGGATCTTATTATGTCTCTTGGAGGCTACATGATGTGTATGAAATTTCAATTTAAAGATTTTGTATCTAAATTGATCAAGAGATTTTCTGATATTATTGTTGAAGTTGTTAATAAAAAATTGATATCTTTAGATTAAGATAAAAGATCTGATTTATATTTATTTCAGATTAAGGGATCCATGTGAATTTACAATTTAGAAATTTTGGATTTAGAAATTGATATGGAGTTCCTTTGCTTTTGTTAACGAAGTCCCTAATTGAATTTACTATTAAATGGAGATTTGATTTTTGAAGCTTGTATGATTGTTATGAAAGGATATTTGATAGAATTTGAAGATCCTGATGATAGAAATTTTAGAAAAAAAAATATAATGATTTGAAATTCTTATATATTCTGATTATGTCCAAATTTGGTGGAGCATCGAAGAATTTTTTCTTCATTAATTTGACTTATAATGATTTTTTGGTTTGAAAATTATCGAATTGAATTGATATGAGAATTAAGATTTGATTCATATTGATTATATTAAATCTGTATGATGGTTTAAATATGATATTGGACTCAAGGGTTAATCAAGATTATTGTATACCAGTAGAAGTATGAATGAGAATCAGAAAGTTAATCTTTGATTTCAATTGAAATTTAAGATTTTAGATCATTTCTATTGATAAGATAAAGAAATAATTTGGTCAAACTTTTTTTTGATGAACCTAAGAAATTTTGATTGTTAGATCAGAGTGCGCAGCGGAAGCATGGTAATCTGGATTTCTTTGAGTAAGTCAGGAATGTTGACCCTTTGAGTTAAAGAATTATGATAGATGATATAGTTTGATACAAGAAATTCATTAATATTAGAAAGAATAATATTTTAAAATTTTAAATTATTTTAGATATCCTAATGTGATTTTTAAAAATAGTGCTTCCACCTACTATGCTACAAAAATATTTAGCATCCTGATTTTAGGATGAGTGAACCTTTGATTTTTGATTTTAGATTTAGAATAGTTAGAGATAAATTTTCTCTATCCTAAAATTAAATTTTATAAATCTCTATTTATTAGGAAGAATTTGAGATCGTTTATGAATGATGATTTTGATCTTAGATTATTATACTCAAATATTTATCTTCAGGGTATAATGAAATTTGAAGTTAGAACTCTTTTGATTATTATTATTTTTCTGACTGAATGAAAAATATTGAGGTTATCTATTGATATTGACGATTGTTCTACAAAAGATGGATTGGAGTTATTTATAATTTAATTTGATAATGAATCGATTAATTAAGAGTCGTTAATATTTAGATAAAGAAAATTGATATACTTAGAATAGAGACATTGATTTTGATTATAAGAAAAATATAGTTTTAATTTAGATCAATTTTTGAGTTAGTGATTTTATTATGGAATGACTTAATGATAAAATTTGCTTCAAGAATTAGAATATTTAAGAAGTTTGAAGGTTTGAGTAAGAAAATTTCGATGACTAGAAACAGTGATATTGATTCAATCAACAATGGTGATATTGATCTTTATGAAATGACTTAATGATGAAGTTGTATCGAGAATTAAAATATCAAAAGTTCGAGAATGAGATTGAAATGATAAATCTTCAATCTTTAAAAGTACGAATAAGAGAAAATATTTTTGAATTTTGATTGATTAAGATATCATCAAATGATTCATAGAAGTATGTTTTCCTATCTTATGATGGGTTGAAATTAAGAGTGGTTAATATTTTAAAATAAATAAATAAATAAATGAATGATGATGAATGAAGTTCTTATGCAAGAATAGAGACATTGATCTTCTTCTATTCACAAGAGATGGATTTAATTTTAATTTGAGTCGTGAGATATTGAACATTAATTTTTATAAGAAATGAGATTATGTTGTCCAGCTATGCAACCCAAGAGGGGGGGTGAATTGGGTTTCTAAAAATTTTAAACTTAACTTGTACCTTATGAAAATTGTTTAACAATAGCTAGAAAAATAAGGAGAGTATAGTTAATTCAAGGCAAATGGTTAAATGCAAGAAGGCAAGAGAGTAAAGAAGTTCTAAAGAAGAGCAATTAGGCACAACACAAACAAGAAGATTTATAGTGGTTCGGTGCCAACCTTGCACCTACATCCACTCCCCAAGCTCCTACTTGAGAATTTCAATCCACTAACTTGTATTCAACTTGAATACACTCGTCGGAACCTCCGACTCTAGCTATCCCAAGCTAGTCTACTTATTTTTTGGGTACAAGCCAACCCAATACAATCTGATTCAAGGTTCGGATCAACCTTTCCTTGTTTTGGAACCCTTCCAAAATAAAAACAATAACTCAAACAGAGTATTACAATCAATAGCACAGAAAATACAAAAGAAGCTCCTTAAATGAGCGAATGAGGCTTTAAATACACTTTACTCAAAGAGAAGAAGGCTCTTTTCGATTTTCTCAAGGTGATTGGAGACTTGAATGAGCACTTGAGGAGTTGGTGAGCTTGAATTAAAAGCTTCTTGAATGCTTTGAGTGAGCTCTTGCTTAGGGCTAAAAAGTATGCTTGAAATCCTCTTTTCAAAAATCTCTCTTCTTGTTTTTGTTAATGATTCCCACCTTTTTATCCCTTTTATAACTTTAAGAAATGGTGGAGAGTAATCTGGGCTGAAATAGAGCCGTTAGACCACATTAAATGAGCATTAAATGCACTTAAAACGGGTTAAAAACTAGCCATTGCGAAACTTTCCCATCACAGGGGTCGACTCATGGGTCGACTCATGCTCATGGGTCGACTCATGTGGTCGACCTCTGTGGAAAATAGCAAAAAATAATAGTTCTGTAATTTTGGCCTAAAAACAGCAGAGGTCGACCCCATGGGGTCGACTCACAGACTGTGCCAGCCAAAAAATCCTGCGTGCCTATCAGCTCTTTGTGCCATGAGTCGACTCATGGGGTTGACTCAAATTTTTAATCATGAATATCTTTCAAAATACATATCAAAAAACTATAAAAATTTTCACCAATGGATCACAAATCTTTTGTTCTAGCACTTGATGCTTTCAAATCAGGGTTTGGTAAAATTATGATTTTGTCCCTGAAATGCAATAAGTCTTTTTTAAGTGAAAATCATTAGTAACCCCTTCAAATGCTTTGTAATCATCAAAATCAATCTAAGGAGCAACAATCTCTCCCTTTTTGATGATGACAAAACACTTGAGCAAAAGCATATATAAAATATTGAGCATGAATTTCAAAGTTATGAAGATGCATTATTTGAATATTATAGCCATGTATTGGAATCAAATGCATCATAGGTAGTTTAAAGATAAATGGGAAATTTGCTACCAATTTGAAAATTGCTTATCAATGCATTTGCTTGGAAAGAAGAGCTGATGATTTTGATTCTTTGACACATGACACTTGTGCCCATTTGCTTATGTTGCTCATTTGCCTAACAATTTTCTTATTGCTTAACAATTTGAAAATTTGCTCATTTGCTTAACATTTTAAAAATTGCTCAATTTGAAAATTTGCTCATTTGCTTAACATTTTGAAAATTTGCTCATTTGCTTATTTGAAAATTTGCTCAATTGCTTAACATTTTGAAAATTTGCTCATTTGCTCATTTGAAAATTTGCTCAATTGCTTAACATTTTGAAAATTTGCTCATTTGCTCATTTGAAAATTGCTCAATTTGAAAATTTAAAAATTTGCTCATTTGAAAATATCTCATTTGCTCATTTGATTATTTCTTCCCCTTTTTGACAGCATCAATAGAGATTCTTTAGTCCCCTTATTTTTTTGAATATATTTACTCTATTTCTTTCTTTTGCTTATTGCTTGTTTCTTAATTGCTTATTGTTTTACTTCTCCTTAATATGGCAAACATAAAAGATATACCAATTGGATACCATATTGTAATTCATAGTATTTTACATCATAGATATGAGTTATTTTGCATGCACATAATTAAAAGCAACTCAATTTGAAAGTCATTCATTGAAAGTCAAAGAGTATATATTTATAATCCAAAAGTGACTGATTACATAGTTGTTCCAATACATATACCAAAATACAAAAGTCAATCAGTCAACATTATTACATGGTCCAAAAGATAGATCCTAGACTAAAACTAAAGAAAAGACTGACTACACAGGATCTAGTAGAGATCATGACTGGATGGATCAGAGTCAGATGAATCGAAGATGGGGTGAGGAGATGAAGGATCACGACCAAGAGCACGACCTCGACCCCGTCTGCCTCTGCCACGAGTGGAGGTGCCGGCACGAGTGGAGGGGTAAGAGGATCCTGAAGGCTGAGAAGCAATGGACTGTGCTGCAAGTGATAGTCTGATAGTGTCCAGAAGGTTTAAGGCTCTTGAAACAGACTGAAGCAGTGCAGTGAACTGGGTGGATGCATGCTCACTAGAGCCTCTGATCTCTCTCCTCAGAAAGTCAAATCCGCTCTCCAAGACTCCTCTAAGTCTGGCTGCCTCCGCAGATAGGTCTGAGACCTCAGTGATGTCCGAAGTGGGATGTGGATGGGCAAGAGCCAGTACTTGCCTCTGCAAGTTGAATACCCTGGCAGTCAATCTCACTACACAACCCTCAAGCTGCTGAATGCAAACTGACTGACCTGTAATCATCTGGAAGACAGTGGAGATGTGAGGGATCAAAGTCTGATCAGATACATCATGTGATGTGGATCCCTGTGCAAAAGCTGAAGTGCCCAACTGTCGAGAAAGTATGGAAGCCACACACTGAGAGATCATCTCTATCTGGTCGTCAGCCAATCTGATCTCTGAGGGAAGTGCTCTGCTGTCTGGCTGCTGGACTGGAGTGTGCCTCCTAGTAGACTCTGATGGGCCAGCCTCGTGATCCGAAACAAACTGAATGTCTGGAGATGCTGCCCTGAGATCATAGAGGGGTAAGGATGGTCCTTCTTCCTCAGCTCTATCCTCAGCTCTCTCTTCCACTCCTTTAGTCCAACCACCATCAGTCCTAGTAAATCCCATACGGTGCAGAGTATGTTGGTTGATGGTGTCAGAGTGAGAAAGTCTAGCTACTGCCTCCCCCTCAAAACTAACTCCAAACCTCCTGAATACTAAAGTGAGGGCCATACCGAAAGGCAGATGTGCCTTGGATCTATTCAGGGTTTCTCTCATAGCCTCAATTATTAATGCTGGAAGGTTCAGGGGGGTTTGGGTAATCACATAAAACATAATGCAGATGTCTCAACCTGAGAGGAGGTCATGTCTACCACTTCTAGGGAAGAAAAGCTTTGTTACCATTTGATGTAGTATCCTCATCTCAATGGAAAGGATCTTGGCCTCTAGTTTGTTTAGGCTTCCCGAGAAGGTTCTTCCTAGAATTACATTAATTCCTTCTTTCTTAACTGGGAGTTCCATGTTAGAGTATCCCTTACAGGGCAAATGAAGAATTTCTCCCAAAAGCACAGGATCTAGATAGATTTCTATACCCTTAACAGTGGATCTTACTATTCCATTGCCATAGCTCAAGTTCAGATAAAATTTTCTAACCAAATTCACATAGGTAATTTCTTTAAGTGAGTAGTAGAATTCTCAACCTTGATCTTTGATTTTTGAACCGATAGAGAACCCTTCTTTTTCAAAAAATCTGAAATCTACATTTTTCCCGGGTTCTACCTTCCTATCAAATAAGGGAATCTTATTGGGGCTTATTGGAGATCGAGAGGTAGCTGGAGCAGATGCCAGAGCAGGGATTGAAGCTGACGAAGTCTCGGTTGCCTGCCTCTTTCGGTGCACACCTTCTTCCAACCCGCGGATCGATTTTCTTCTTTGTGGAAGCTTCATTTTCGGAGCCATTTGCACTGATGAGACTAGCACGAAGCTTGGGAGAGCAAATGTGAGGGTGAGATGAAGAGTTTCTAGTGGAAGGATAGGGATTTTTGGAGGAGTGATACCCCGATTTGGAAGAGACGGGTGGAATCTAGGGCACGCTCAAACCGCTCCAAATAAGGGAGGAGAAGGGGAAGAACTTGATTCCTAAGGGTCGATTTGAGGTGTAAGGGGTGATGGGAGAAGAGTCTTGGGAGAAAACTTGGGTTTGGAGAAGAAGAGGAGGGGACCTATGGCTTGGAGGAAGGAAGAAGACAATGAGTCGGGTCGGCTCAAGGAGGGGTTTTCAACAAAAAGAGAGAGACCCCATGGGATTTTGCCAAAAATTATAAGTTTGCCCTTGGGTCGACCCTAGGGGTCGACTCATGGCTCACAGAAATCTAGAAAAATGATGAAATAATTTTCAAAAAATTTAAAACTTTAGGAGAAGGATATTTACTCAATGATCAATTATGAGAATGATAATTTTGAGCTTTTAAGCCTAAGAGAAATGATGAGATTGAGTTCAAAGAGTTTTTGACATTGATCCCTTGGGATCAGACAGACATTTAAGCAGATGGATCAAGAATTTCTAGTTCTCTCCTAATTTCACAAAATCTATCTTCACTTAGGGCCTTTGTAAAGATGTCAGCTAATTATTTTTCAGTACAAATATAGTCAAGAATTATATCTTTATTTTGAACATGTTCTCTTATGAAATGATGCCTGATTTCAATATGTTTGGACCTAGAATGCTGAATTGGATTTTTAGTAAGATTTATAGCACTAGTGTTATCACATCTTATGGGAGTTTCATTAAGTTTGATACCAAAATCTTCGAGTTGTTGCTTAATCCATAAGATTTGAGCACAACAACTTCCAGCTGCAATGTATTCGGCCTCGACCGTAGACAGTGCTACCGAATTTTATTTCTTGCTAAACCAGGAGATTAGGTTAACTCCAAGAAATTGGCAAGTTCTACTAGTACTTTTTCTATCTAATCTACATCCGACAAAATCAGCATCTGAATATCCTATTAAATTAATCAATGAGTCCTTAGAGTATCATAATCCTAGAGTTTGTGTACCATTCAAATATCTAAGGATTCTTTTAACAACATTCAAGTGAGATTCTTTAGGATTAGATTGAAATCGAGCACAAAGACAAACACTAAACATAATATTAGGTTTACTAGCAGTTAAATATAGTAGAGAGCCAATCATACCTCTATAAAATTTTAAGTCTACACTTTTACCTTCTTCATCCTTGTCAAGCTTACATGAAGGGCTCATGGGTGTGCCAATTGCTTTGGAGTTCTCCATTCCAAATCTTTTGAGTAATTTTCTTGTATACTTGCTTTGGGTGATGGAGATTCCTTCCTTTGTTTGTTTGATTTGGAGTCCGAGGAAGAATGTAAGTTCTCCCATCATGCTCATCTCGAACTCCCCCTGCATGAGCTTTGCAAAATCTTGACAAAAAGATTCATTAGTAGACGCAAAGATAATGTCATCAATATATATTTGTATAACTAATATATCATCTTGATTTCTTTTAATAAAAAAAGTTGTGTCTACATTTCCTCTTGAAAAATTATTATTAAGTAAAAATTTACTTAAAAACCTATCATACCAAGCCCTGGGTGCTTGTTTCAAACCATATAGAGCTTTATTTAATTTAAAAACATGATTAGGAAAAGCATGATTTTCAAAACCTGGAGGTTGTTCTACATAGACTTCTTCAGCAATATATCCATTTAAAAAGGCACTTTTGACATCCATTTGGAATAGTTTAAATTTCATAAAGCAAGCATATGCAAGTAGAAGTCTAATTGCCTCTAGTCTAGCAACAGGTGCAAAGGTCTCATCAAAATCAATTCCTTCTTCTTGATTATAATCTTTAGCAACCAATCTTGCTTTATTTCTTATTACATTTCTATGTTCATCTAATTTATTCCTAAAAACCCATTTTGTGCCAATTATTGAATAATTTTTAGGTCTTAATACTAAAGTCCATACATTATTTCTTTCAAATTGATTAAGTTCTTCTTGCGTTGCATTAATCCAATTATAATCTTTTTCAGCTTCTTCAATGGTTTTAGGTTCAAGATGAGAGACAAAAGCAAAATGATTGAATGTATCTTTAAGTGAAGAACGAGTTCTTACCCCATGCATAGAATCATCAATAATTAGCTCCTTAGGGTGATTGTGAATATACCTCCATTCTTCGGGTAGGTCATTTGCACCTTGAGGTTGTTCTTGTTGTTCTTCACCTCCCTCATCCTGTTTGTCTTCATGTTCCTCATCATCTTGAATTGTTGAATCTTTCAGAGTGATATCCTTTATCCCTTCTATAAGAGGATCTGCATCATCAACACTTTCATTCTTCCATGAAGGAAGATCGTTAGTTTCATCAAAGACAACATGTATTGACTCCTCTACTACTAAGGTTCTTTTGTTAAAAACCCTAAAAGCTTTACTAGTGGAGGAGTAACCAAGAAAAATTGCTTCATCAGATTTTGCATCAAATTTTTTAAGTCTTTCTTTTCCATTGTTTAACACAAAACATCGACAACCAAAAATATGAAAATCTACAATATTAGGTTTTCTTCTTTTCCAAAGCTCATAGGGGGTTTTCTTTAAAATTTATCTAATTAAAGCACGATTTAAAATGTAACATGCTGTGTTAATAGCTTCCGCCCAAAAGTATCTTGGAAGGTTACTTTCACATAGCATGGTACGGGCCATTTCTTCTAGGGTTCTATTTTTCCTTTCTACTATCCCATTTTGTTGGGGTGTCCTGGGTGTAGAAAAATTATGGCCTATTCCTTTTTCATCACAAAATTTTTTAAAGTCTTGATTTTCAAATTTGGTTCCATGATCACTTCGAATATTTTGAATTGAAAATTCTTTCTCATTTGTGATTTTTCGATAAAATTTAGAGAAAACTTAAAAAGTTTCATCTTTGTGTGTCAAGAAGAAAACCCATGTAAAATGAGAGAAATCATCAATAATTACAAAACCATATCGTTTTCCTCCTAAACTAGTAGTTCTAGTAGGTCCAAATAAATCTATGTGCAATAGCTCTAAAGGTCTAGAGGTTGAAACAATATTTTTAGATTTAAATGAAACTCTTGTTTGTTTACCTAGTTGGCATGCATCACAGATTCTATCCTTTTCAAAGTTTAATTTTGGCAAACCAAGAACCAATTCCTTCTTAATGAGTTTTGAAAGTGAATGCATGCTAATATGTGCAAGCCTACGATGCCAAAGTCAACTAGTCTCATTAATCTTGGCATTCAAGGATACTAGGCATTGCATGTTTATCTTGGATAGATCATTCAAATCTATCATATAAATATTACCATGTCTATGTCCAACAAATTTAATGTCTTCATTAATAGGACTAGTTACAATGCAAACAGAAGATTCAAAAATAACTTTATATCTTTTATCACAAAATTGACTAATGCTTAGTAAATTATGCTTTAAACCATCTACTAACAAAATATTTTCAATGTACTTGGAGAGAGTGATACCAATGTTACCTATACCGATGATCTTTCCTTTACCATTGTCTTCAAAGGTGACCATCCCTCCATTCTTAGCATCAAGTGTGATGAATTGGGATTCATCACCAGTCATGTGTCTCGAGCATCCGCTATCAAGATACCATTTCCTGTTTGCTCCTTGGGATGCTAGACATACCTGCAGGCAAAAGTCAAGTTTTTGCTTTAGGTACCCAAGCTTTCTTGGGTCCTTTTTGGTTAGTCATAATGGTTCCTTTTGGAACCCATATTTTTTTTACATTTGAGTTTACAGATTTGTTAGAGAAGCAAGTGTATGACTTGTGTCCTACTCTACCACATTTGAAGCAAGTAATATTAGAAAACTTGTTACTTGAAGAGTTTACATAGATATTTTTCAGATACTTTTGTTTCTTCAAGGGGTTATAGCCAAGTCCAGCCTTATCATACACAGCCTTTTGATTTTCAAGAATCATATTAAGTTTATTAGAACTCAAGGTGAATTTTTCAACTATTGGTTTTAGCTTGACAATTTCATTCTTTAAATTTTGATTTTCTTGAATCAGGATAGATTTTTCAATTGAAATGCTCTCATTTTATTTCAGTAAAGATTGATTTTTTGATTTTAGATTTTTGTTCTTTATCCCTAGTTTCTTTAGTTCATCAATTAAATCATAAAAGGCTTTATGAAGTTCTTCAAATATAAAGTCACTAGGAGTTTCAGAATTTACCTCATTTTTATGTGCCATAAGGCACAAGTTGGCTTGTTCAGTTGAGTCTTCCTCTTCAGAGCTTGAGTCATCACTCCCACTCCAAGTGGCCATCATGCCTTCTTCTTGTACTTCTTGGGACCCTTCTTCAATTGTGGGTATTCGAACTTGAAGTGTCCCGGTTTCTTGCATTCATAGCAGATAAGGGGCTGGCTTTTATCCTTTTCTTTGCTATGTTCCCCTTTTGTGAGTGGCCTCTTCCTCATTCCTTGTTTCCTTTTCCTCAAAAACTTTTTGAACCTTCTGGTAATGAGTACCATCTCTTCATCCTGCTCTTCATTTTTGGTATCATCAGTTTCTTCATCTGGTTGAGCTGTGGATTTGAGGACGATTGTTCTCTTCCTTTTGACTTCTTCCTCTTGATGTTGTTTTATGCTCAGCTCATGTGTCATCAATGATCCAAGAAGCTCTTCCAAAGGTAGGATGTTCAGATCTTTGACTTCCTGGATAGCGGTTACTTTGACTTTCCAAGTTCTTGGTAAGGACCTGAGAATTTTTCTTACAAGCTCACTGTTAGAATAGGACTTACCAAGACTCTTTAAACTATTTATAATATCAGTAAAATGAGTAAATATTTCAGTAATAGATTCATCATGCTCCATTTTAAAAAGTTCATATTTATGCACGAGCATGTTAATTTTGGACTCCTTTACTTGATTAGTTCCTTCATGGGTTACTTCTAATCTATCCCATATTTTTTTAGCAGACAAGCAAGTTGAGATGCGATTAAATTCATTAGCATCAAGAGCACAATACAAAACATTCATAGCTTTAGCATTTAGTTGGGTCATTTTCTTATCAATCTCATCCCACTCTTTTTCGGGTTTGGCTGATTCCACACCATCAATAATTTTAGTGGGTGTGTGAGGGACGTTTATTATGATACTCCACATATCATAGTCGAGTGCTTGAATAAAGATTTTCATCTGAGCTTTTCAATAGGTATAGTTGGACCCATTGAAAAGTGAAGGTCGGTTAGTGGACTGCCCCTCGGCTAGAAAAGTGCCAACTTGAGTTGCCATAGATCTTTAGCTCTTTGATTGATTAGATCAAAGTAGGGCTAGAGCACCGGGCTCTGATACCACTTGTTGCCCAGCTATGCAACCCAAGAGGGAGGGTGAATTGGGTTTCTAAAAATTTTAAACTTAACTTGTACCTTATAAAAATTATTTAACAATAGCTAGAAAAATAAGGAGAGTATAGTTAATTCAAGGCAAATGGTTAAATGCAAGAAGGCAAGAGAGTAAAGAAGTTCTAAAGAAGAGCAATTAGGCACAACACAAACAAGAAGATTTATAGTGGTTCGGTGCCAACTTTGCACTTACATCCACTCCCCAAGCTCCTACTTGGAAATTCCAATCCACTAACTTGTATTCAACTTGAATACACTCGTCGGAACCTCTGACTCTAGCTATCTCAAGCTAGTCCACTTATTTTTCGAGTACAAGCCAACCCAATACAATCCGATTCAAGGTTCGGATTAATCTTCCCTTGTTTTGGAACCCTTCCAAAACAAAAATAATAACTCAAACAGAGTATTACAATCAATAGCACAGAAAATACAAAAGAAGCTCCTTAAATAAGCGAATGAGGCTTTAAATACACTTTACTCAAAGAGAAGAAGGCTCTTTTTGATTTTCTCAAGGTAGTTGGAGACTTGAATGAGCACTTGAGGAGTTGGTGAGCTTGAATTAAAAGCTTCTTGAATGCTTTGAGTGAGCTCTTGCTTAGGGCTGAAAAGTATGCTTGAAATTCTCTTTTCAAAAATCTCTCTTCTTGTTTTTGTTAATGATTCCCACCTTTTTATCCATTTTATAACTTTAAAGAATGGTAGAGAGTAATCTGGGCTGAAATAGAGCCGTTAGACCACATTAAATGAGCATTAAATGCACTTAAAATAGGTTAAAAACTAACCGTTGTGGAACTTTCCCGTCACAGGGGTCGACTCAAGGGTCGACTCATGCTCATGGGTCGACTCATGGGATCGACCTCTGTGGAAAACAGCAGAAAATAATGGTTCTGTAATTTTGGCCTAAAAATAGTAGAGGTCGACTCATGGGTCGACTCATGCCTGAGGGTCGACCTATGGGGTCGACTCACAGACTGTGCCAGCCAAAAAATCCTGCGTGCCAATCAGCTCTTTGTGCTATGAGTCGACTTTTGGGGTCGACTCAAATTTTCAATCATGAATATCTTTCAAAATACATGTCCAAAAATTATAAAATTTTCACCAATGGATCACAAATCTTTTGTTCTAGCACTTGATGCTTTCAAATCAAGATTTGGTAAAATTATGATTTTGCTCCTAAAATGCAATAAATCTTTTTTAAGCGAAAATCATTAGTAACCCCTTCAAATGCTTTGTAATCATCAAAATCAATCCAAGGAGCAACAGATTATAATTTCAAAATCTTGAAACATTGAAAATCTTTGAGATGTTGATCTTGATAAATAAGAAAATGAATGGTTCCATTTCAGATCGATATTTGATGTACCGATTTTTTTCTTATGAAATAATTTAAGAATGAATGTTATATCAAGAATTAGAATATTAAAATATTTGTGGATGAGATTCAAGTAAGAAACTATGAAGACTCAGGCAAGAAAAATTTCGAGGATGAAATTTCTTTTAGAGGGAAAGAATGTGATGGCCCAGTCCGAATAAAAATCCCAGCCCATATAACAAAGCCCAAAAAAAAAAAAACAGAAAAACAGGGGAGAAGACTCCTGAAGGGAGTCTTCTTCCTCCTCTCGCTGGCTCCCAATCGGAGTCGGAGACGAGCTCCCTCCGGCCCTATTTAAGGAGGAGAACCCTCCTCTCTCCTCTCATCAAGAAATCCCGGGGCAAAACGGTAGAGATCGCCAGAAAATCCACCGCAGAAGACCGTCACTGTGTCCGTCCAATTGCTCGCTGGAAAAGCTTCGCCGGCGTCGGAGGTAAGCATCCTCCTCTTCCTCTCTTCTCCCCTTTCCTTTCTGTGCCGGTGTGCACACTCGCCGGCGATCGGAGTCATCGGATTTTGTTGCGGAAGTAACCTTCATTTTTTGCTATTTCTCTTTGATTCTGACGTCGGTGGTCACCGCCGACCATCGGGTTTGGTCCCCCTCTTGCCGTCGAATTGCCCCCCTTCGACCGTCGACCATCTCCGTGCTGACTGCCTAGTCGATCGGCCAACCAATGAGGGGATTAAAAATCCCCTGTTTCAGCCCAAAAGAGACCCACGGGAAAAGAAGAAGAAAACAAGAAGAAGAAGGAAAAGAAAAGAAAAAAAAAAAGAAAAAGAAAGGAAAAAGAAAAAGAAAAGAAAAAAGAAAAAAAAAGAGAAAAAGAAGAAGAAAAATAAAATAATAATATAATAATAATAAATAAGATTTTCTCTCCTCTCTCTTCCGTGAAGAAAAAGAAAAAAAAAGAGAAAAAAAAAGAAGAAAGAAAAGAAGAAAGAGAAAAATGAAATAAATTAAAAAATAATGATATAAATAATAAAATATGAGAAAGAGAGTTTCTCTCTCTTCCCTCACTTTCTTCAGTCTGAATTAATATTTTCTCTCTCTAGAATTGGACTTTCTCTCTCTACTTTCTCTCTCTAGATTATTTCTCTCTCCTAAAATTTTTAGAATTTTGAGAAGAATGATGATGAATTTAAATGATCCTCATGATGGATTTTTGATGTGTGATCATCGGACGGTACACCGACATCCACTTTGATCAGATCAGGTATTTTTAGATTTTATTTCTCCTGATTTTATTAAATTATTCACATGATAATTTCAGCATGATTTAATTCAATCTATTGGATTTGTTGAATCATATTGTCTGAAGAATTCAAGATGAATTTTCTCTCTCTAAAATTTTCTCTCTCTAAAATATTCTCTCTCTAAAAAGATTAGTGAATGAAGAAATTTCTTTTAATAGTCCTGATCTGATTCTAATGAAGAACCCTGATCCATAGTTGTCAGACAGCGTACTGGCACCTACCGTAATCAGACCATGAATCTTTAGATTTGATCATCTATGATTTTGATCTAGCCATGACTTGATTTGATCATGTTGATTTCACCAATCGAGATATTGGACCAATCGTAATGTTGGATTGTGTCACTTGATCAATTCGAATTGTACCTCATGAGTTCTCTCTCCTCTGATTTTCTCTCTCTACTTGATTTTATGAAATCGATGAAGAAACCTCAGTCCTATCACTTCAAATTCGATTTGATCTGATAGTCAAACTTTGGATCGTTTAGATCCTGATTAGATTTTGATTAGATAAAATTAGATGATCGGACCCAATCTAAACCATTGAAATATGGTATTCATATTTTTTCTAATTATTGAAATTGATTCTATATAGGATTATAGATGTTTGATCATGGGATATCGCGATATGATCTACGAACAAAATTTTTGGAAGAAAATTTATAGAATTATGTGGATTTATTGGAATGCGTTCGAGGTAAGTAATGTTTCACTTTTTCTAGATTTATCGGTAAATTATAATATATTTTTCTGACATGATTTGTGAAACGATGTATGAATTGGATGAATGGTATTTTGTTATAAAAATATCTTATTTGAAATGTTATGATGAAGCATGATTGAACATATTGATTTCATGATACATTATATTGACTGATTTCGATACTACATGATTATATGTTTTATTATCGAAATTAGAATATGAAATATGATTTATGAAGAATTATGATATAAAAAACATTATGAATTGACAACCTGACTATGTAAAGGACCCTACCAATGGGGGCATATACGTTGGCAATTGATTGTCCTGAGAGTTTATGTCGCCAGCGAGATCAGCGACATGTCGCCAGCGAGACCAGCGAGACCAGTGGTTCCAAAGGACATAGCTGCCAGATGATTCACAGCCTACCGCAAGCAGATACGCGGTATTATGACCCTGCCACAGAAAAAATATGGTCATAGCTCATGGTTGACGAAAAGAATTTAAGAACGAAAGAAATTGAAATCTGAAAAGAAACTTGAATTTTCAAAAAAAAATGAAATTAGCATGAATTATGTTGCATAATTGAAATTAATTTCGAATTGATGAACTATATATATATTTTTTCTATAAATGATTATTTACTTAAATGCCTGATGAAATCTGTTGAAAAGTGATCATTGCTTACTGGGCTGTCTAGCTCATTACCTCTTATTTTACTGTTTTTACAGATGTTGAGGAATTAAGATGATACAAGTTATGAATGGAAGGGTGATCAGAAGCAGAATCCCTATACTTTTATTTTAGGTTGAAAGTCTTATTGAATTTGATGTAAGGCCTATGAATCATTGTTGAATTTATTAAGATATTAAATAAGAAAATTAGATCGTTATGTTTTGGATTTAAATTATTAAATATTATTCCGCTGTTGTTTTAGGATAGTATGATAAGATGCCTTGCATGCTTATAGGAAGAGTTTTCTATGAGTATGTGGCGGTTGCCATGACCCTCGATTCATAATCTTGAGTCGGGGGCGTGACACTTGCAGATTAATTTTTTTATTTGAAAATTTTGAATGACGAAAATATTCGTATTCTTTAGAAAAAATTTTTGATATTCTGCACATATTATGGATGCAGGATGTTATAATATGGATATAAAATGTCATAATTTTTTCAAAAAACAAGAATATTTTCGTCATACAAAATTTTTAAATAAAAAAATCGATCTATAGATATTAAATGTGGATTGGAAAGTGATGACTACATAGCTCAATCGGACGAGACAATGCACTCCACGTCAGATTTTCTGCACTATCCATGGTGTATAAAGAATTTTGCTTATTATATATATTTATGGTATAATATAATACACAAATATCTGTTGGGACTGTTATTGGTTTGGACATGGGGATGTCCATAACTATATTTATTATATATATATATATTATATTTAGTTATAAATATTTATATTTATATTTATTTTAAATGAGAATAAATATCATTCGAATATTAGAAGTATAGATATAATTATAGATAAATTGAATAATTAAATTTTATGACTATAAAATTAAAGATATTATAAAATAGATGATAAATCAAGTTAATTATATATTTATATAGTAATATATTTTTTAAAAAATAATAAGTGGTATATAAAATTATATAAAAAATTATAAATAGATTCAAATATTTGAATACGGATCGGATAGTTATCTATCCATATTGATATTTATTTTTTTATGATATAGATATGGATATTAACTAAATCTTTAAATTTTTATTTATATCCATATTGATTTGAATGTGAAAACAGCTTTAAACGGATATTCTCCATACCACTTTCACCCCTAATTTTTTTCTCTAAAATTATATATTTTTTAATCATGATGTACTTATCAATAATTTAAATCTTTTCCCCTAATTATTATTAACTTAATCATTTAAAAAAATATCAATAGTCCTACTACAAGAAATAAAATACATAATATAATTTTTTCATTAGTTGAAGCTGCCAGAGAAAATATTATTTTTCCTGATGGCCAGTTGAAGGCACTTAAAAAAAAAAAATCTTAACTTTATCCCAGTGATTTTCTTTTAATCTATTGGGAAGATCCATTGTATTCCAGTAATTTTTTAGTCTGCAGGGAATGTCCATGCTACTTCAGCAATTTTTACAAATCATTTGAAAAAAATTATATCAAAAATTAAAATCTTAGATGCATGGGATCTTAAATATTTTGTTATTTTTTATGCAATCATAACTAACACAAAATATGGGGCCAAATTGTACAACACGATCTTTTGCACGTCCCTTCTTCTTCCATGGGTGATTTTTTTTTGATGAATTTTAATGGGCTAAAACCAACATTGCCCCTGTTTCATGCATCTCTTCTTCAATCTCCTACACGACCATGAGCCATCCTCATCTTCTTTTTCATTCCTTACTTTTTCAATCCCACGCATCTCTCTCTCTCTCTCTGCATCCATAGCTCTGGTAAGCTTCTCTTAATCCCTTATTTTATTTTTAAGATTTTGTTATTTTTTTGGATAGATTGTGCGATTTAGGTGCTTTCCTCCCCTACTCTATCTTCATCAAGGCCACCTCACCTATACCATCCTCATCAAAGGCCAACATCTCCCTCCTCTTTGGCTTCCTCCCCACTATTCTCGAAGTCTTCTTCTCCAAAGATGGTCAGTTACAAAAACCTCTTCATCTTCCCTCTTTCATTATTTACATCTTCATTATTTTCATGATTCAAACTTGATTTTCTTTATTTTAGAATTGTATTTATGCTATAAATTAAAATTTATCTCTGTTGCGGCCAATCCCCATGTGCGTCTGACTCCGATGAAGAGTGATTTGCAAAACAAGTTGTTAGGATTTGACGCCTCGAGATTCAGCTCACATTGAGCCCACAGCGAGGTTCGCGGCGAAAAATGGAGTCCAACAAGACCAAGATCACCTGAATTGGAGCTCGGATGGAGGAGATACAAGCTTTTGAAGTCGGCACGAGAATCGAGGAGGCGGAGGACCGCCGGCGACCAGCGGCGGGCGGCAGCGGTGTGGCTGCAGACGGTGGCGTGCGGGACGGGCGACCCAAGCCTGCACGGGACGCGCGACCCAGGCCCGCGCGGGGGGGCCCGCGGCCCAGGCGGGCGTGCGGCCCAGCCGGGCGCGCGGCCCAGGCATGCGCAGGCCCGCGCGCAGGCGCGGCCCAGGCCCGCGCACGCGGGCCGGCCCAGGCCAGCGGCCTGCTGGCCCCCTTGCTCCGATCCACCGTGGACCGGGCGGTCCACGGCGCGGCCTGTGGACCGCGTGGACGTTTTCCATGCATTTCTCGCGGTCCACGGTACTATTCCATAGACCGGAGTGCGATCCGACGGCCCAGGAGGCTCCCGATCTTGATCGGACGGTCTGGGACGTGATTTGGGTTGATTAAGGAGTCCTAATCAGATCTAAGTCGTGATTAAGGTCTATAAAACCTTGTGATGAAACAGAGAGGGTGTGGTTCAGGTTTCTCGCCGTACGAAGGCCGTACGAACCAGAAGAGAGAGAGAGGCGGACATGCTGTGAGAGAAGGAGCAGGAGGCTCCTAGACAGCGGTCGCCAGGCTCTTCAGGGGTTCAGGGGGGTCTCCAAGAGAGAGAGAGCTTTTGTGAGGGAAACTTTAGATGAGAGAGAATTGGGTGTACAAGGGTTGAGGGTGAGATCTCCACTTGTAAAATTTTCTTTTTCATAGTGAAGTTTGCATGCCCCGTGGAGGCAAGCCCTTTTGTGGCTGATCCACGTATTTTGATTGTTTTTCTTTTGTTTTGTTTCTTCTTTCTTCATGCTGCATCGCGTGGTACTGAAAAGATCTTGGGAGGTGGTGTCCTGGCCAGACATACACCCAACAAGTGGTATCAGAGTAAGGCGGTACAAAGACGCAGATTGCAGTGGTGGTGAGCAAGACTGAAGATGGAGAAAACAAGAACAATCAAGATGGAGATCAACAAGTTTGATGGTAAGAGCAATTTCTCCTTGTGGCAGGCAAGGGTGAAAGACGTGCTCATCCAACAGGGGTTGATCGATGCTCTCTTGTGCGATGAGAAGCCGACCACCATGGAGGTGCGGGATTGGAAACGGCTACAGATGCAGGCAATGAGTACCATCCGTATGTACCTGGCGGATGAGGTGGTGATCCATGTGCTGAGCGAGACTTCTCCGACGGTACTGTGGTCGAAGCTCGAGGAGTTGTACATGGCGAAGTCTCTCACCAACACACTTTTCCTCTGGAGGCAGTTTTACCAACTGCGGATGACTGAGGGACAGAGCGTGCAGGAGCATTTGAGCCACTTCCAGAAGATCCTCACCGACCTTCTCAGCATTAGCGAAAATATTGAGGAGAAGACCAGGGCGCTGGTTTTGCTGGCGTTGCTTCCCCCTTCGTACGAGTCCTTGGTGACTGCTCTTCTAGTGGGGAAGAGTACTATCAAGATGGACGAGGTCACCGCGGCGATACTCCAGAACGAGGTTCTCAGGAGGGAGAACCCAGCTTCGAGCTCAGGTGTCGATAGCTCAGCTTTGGTAGCTTCTGGAGGAGCAGAAGGCGGTAGACGGAGTGACAGAAGATCGCATCGAGGGCGGTCTAAGTCCAGGAGGGACTTGAGCAAAATCAGGTGTTACCGGTGTGAGGAGTTGGGGCATCTAGCCAGAGATTGCCCTCAACTGAAAAATCGGACGGTGGCTGCTGTAGCGACGGCCGGCAGTGATTCAGATGGAGATGTCCTGGAGATATCTGACGAGGTATCTACTTCTTTTCAGCAGTGGATATTAGATTCTGTATGCCCCTATCATGTGTGTTGCAGAGAGGAGCAGCTTAACTCCCTGGAGAACAGTGAGGGCACTGTATATCTGCCGGATGGATCGAGCTGTGCGATCAGAGGTATTGGGACAGTCAGCTGGAGGACACATGATGGTGTAGTGAGGAAATTGGGGGAGGTCCGATATATACCCAATTTCAGGCGGAATCTTATCTCACTTAGCAGATTGGATTCGAGAGGCTACAGGACAGTAGCTGGTGGAGGAATCCTGAGGGTGCTATGCGGCGATAGGATTGTGCTGGAGGGGAAGAAGGGGAGCAGAGGACATTATTACCTGGTAGGGAGCCCAGTGCGAGGTGGAGCATCGGGAGCCAGGTGGAGTCCAGAGCGAGGTGGAGCTCCAGAAGGCGGATCGGGCACGAGACAGGAGACTCGGGAGGATGAGAGGCGACGTCGCAAGGTAAGATTCCTATTGCCGCAGGTTGATGTCCCGAGCAGGTCTCAGGTCAGGAGGAGCACAGCATACGACGGAGATGGGATCGAGTAGCCTGGCTCGACTCCCATGTTTGCCCATCCATGAACAGCAGGCAATTGCCCCAGGGCATGGGGGCGAGGAGATCCAGAAGCTCTCGACGTTTGGAGGAGGCCGAATATCGAGTCGAGGTGGAGATTGTTAGGATTTGATGCCTCGAGATTCAGCCCATATTGAGCCCACAGCGAGGTTCGCGGTGAAAAACAGAGTCCAACGAGATCAAGATCACCTGAATCAGAGCTCGGATGGAGGAGATACGAGCTTTTGAAGTCGGCACGAGAATAGAGGCGGTGGAGGACCGCCGGCGGCGGGCGGCAGCGGCGCGGCCGCAGGCGGTGGCGCGCGGGACGCGCGACCCAGGCCCGCACGGGATGCGCGACCCAGGCCCGCACGGGGGGGGCCCGCGGCCCAGGCGGGCGCGCGGCCCAGGCGCGTGCAGGCCCACGCGCAGGCACGGCCCAGGCCCGCGCACGCGGGCCGGCCCAGGCCAGCGGCCTGCTGGCCCCCTTGCCCCGGTCCACCGTGGATCGGGCGGTCCACGGCACGGCCTGTGGACCGCATGGGCATTTCCCACGCGTTTCTCGCGGTCCACGATACTATTTCGTAGACCGGAGCGCGATCCGACGGCCCAGGAGGCTCCCGATCTTGATCGGACGGTCTGGGACGTGATTTGGGTTGATTAAGGAGTCCTAATCATGATCTAAGTCGTGATTAAGGTCTATAAAACCCTGTGATGAAACAGAGAGGGTGTGGTTCAGGTTTCTCGCCGTACGAAGGCCGTACGAACCAGAAGAGAGAGAGAGAGGCAGACATGCTGTGAGAGAAGGAGCAGAAGGCTCCTGGACAGCGGTCGCCAGGCTCTTCAAGGGTTCAGGGGGGTCTCCAAGAGAGAGAGAGCTTTTGTGAGGAGAACTTCAAATGAGAGAGAATTGGGTGTACAAGAGTTGAGGGTGAGGTCTCCACTTGTAAATTTTTTTTTTTCATAGTGAAGTTTGCATGCCCTGTGGAGGCGAGCCCTTTTGTGGCTGATCCACGTATTTTGATTGTTTTTCTTTTATTTTGTTTCTTCTTTCTTCCTGCTGCATCGCGTGGTACTGAAAAGATCTTGGGAGGTGGTGTCCTGGCCAGACATACACCCAACACAAGTCCACTGACCTGAATTTTATCCGACGAAAACCTTTCGATGGCTAAGTCAGTGAAGAGTGGTGAACAAAAAATTTAGAATAGAATTTGGCAGAGTTTTAGCCTAAAAGTTCTCCTTACCATTGCTGTTCCCTTATCTCCCCTTTATAGATGATTCGGGTGTAACCGTTGAGCACATGGGGTCCTGCTTATTATGGTACTAAAAGGATAGTTAACCCTTATTATCGAGCCATAATCATGGAGTTAATAGGCAATTTATGCCCACTGACGACAGTGGTATGGAGTCATTACCCATGATTGATGGTGGATTCCGATTGTATAACAAGTCGATGATTCTGGCATATCGACTGGAGATCGGTGATTCCAATATACATCTGTCGGTGATCTTGATATACCGACTATAAGTCAGTTTCTCATATTTTGTACCGAAGAATCGTCGGTAATATAGCATATCAGGTCGTTTGGATAACTTGCTGCCTGAGAAGATGATCGGAGGTTACCGACAGGAGTCGGCTTATCGATGATAGTCTGCCATTCTCCATGTTTCGTGACACCGATAGAATATCGGGGTGATGAACCCTGCAGATGCAGTAGCTGAACTAGTAAGTCCTCTGACGGTTATGTTTTGACGGTCCGATATCTGTTGCTGACGTTGAGTCGAAGAACTGATCCTGAATTGGGGGGAGCAGATCTGATTGTCCTAACAGTTGTTGATAGGGGACTCCATGCTCATATGGACAGATCCGGCTCCATCTCAATAAGAGGTATTGTCTGCTTTGGCGCTCAAGCATATCACGGCTTATACGTTGGACCCTTGATCCAGCTGGTACATCCTCGGCTGTTAGGCCTCACGGCTTTGTCCCTGAGCTTGAACCCAAAAGGTATCTCTTGAGGGAAAGAGGATCCCCCATCCTATATGAGGCAGAGCACCCTGATTCACAGTCGATGTGGGACTAAAGTCCCCCCATAATAGTGGCCCCCTCAGTCAGGGGGATTTTGTCTATCGGAGGGCCCCTTCCTAGCACATCATTTGTTGTGGACAGGAGACTTTGGGCTCATACAGATGGATCCGGCTCCATCCTAGCAAGAGGTATTGTCCACTTTGGCGCTCAAGCATACTGTGTCTTAGACGCCGGACCTTTGGGCCCGACTGGTATGCCTTTGGCTGTCGGGCCTCACAATTTTGTTTTTGGGCTTGGGTCCAAAAGATGCCTCTTGAGGGAAAGAAGATCTCCCATCCTATATGAGGTAGAGTATCCATGACTTACAATTGATATGAGACTAAAATCTACCAGCACCGCCACCCCCTCCCCACCCCCCCCCCCCCCCAAAACAATCTCATTTTCCTAAATTTGGGGTACATTCATTAGATGCAAAGCTAAGATATATAGAAGTCTTTGTAATGTCGTACGGCTTTGGCTGTCGGGCCTCACGGTTTGTTTCTGGGTTTGGGCCCAAAAGGCACTTCTTGAGGAAAAGAAAGTCTCCCATCTTATATGAAGCAGAGTATCCATGACTCACAACTGATATGTGACTAAAGTCCACCAGCACCACCACCCCTCCCACTCCCCAAAACAATCTCATTTTCCCAAATTTGGGGTACATTCACGAGATGCAAAGGTAAGATATATAGAAGTCTCTGTAATGTCTGGTAGATGATAGAAGCCAACATGTATGAGAAACATACGGAAGGCTAGATGGTTTTGTACTTGGAAAGCTCCTCTAATTGCAAAGAGGGAGTAAATGGCTCAGTGGAAGGCAATAGTACATCCGTGCAGCCATAGCAGCAAAAGGGGATTTCGGTGCAGTATGTTGTGGGTGGCTCGGATCCAAGGGCTCTTTGTCTAGTTTCATGCATGGTTCCCACCGTTACCTCATCTTCCTTCTTGACTAGAGAAGGGATAGCTTTAAATAGCGTCTCCATATCCTTCAAATAGTGGAAGGAAGTTTTCTGTTAGTATATATTGCTATATTCTAATAACACCAGACATAATATCTTTATTTTTATATGTGGTTGTAGGTGCATACTTTATTGTCAATTTCTTATACCATGCCTGGAGGGATTCTGCTGCCATGTCATCTTCTTATACTAGATACATTAATTCTGTGTCCACCAAACATGTTATTCATGATATTATAGTGAAAGTCACTCTTTAAGTTTATATTCATTTTTTCTCCTACATAAGCTAAGGTTGACCACAGGCAGACCATTTTCTCCTCTAATAAGCTATGCCAAGACTTAGTGTAGGCATTTATTTGGAAAGTGAACATCATTTCTGTTAACTAATTGTACTAAGACAAAAATGCAGCATATACACAAAAATTCTCTCGTATGTGCTACAATATTCTTTTAGCATTTCATGGAGATCTATTAGAAGGCTGATCCTTCGGGTGCTTCTTAGGCAACATGTCATGTTCATTAGTTGATCGAGGCACATAGTTTTTCCCCTTCAATAACCTCCACACTTTTCCGTTTCATCTGAAAACATAAGAAAATTCTGTAGCTTCTGCGAACTATCTTTCCAAAACTTATTCTTTTTCATTCTACCAATGCATCTTATAATCTTTATTAGTTATTGTTGGGCCATATTCTGTCCATCTGTCGATGTATTCAAATCCCAAGTATATGGCAGATATTTGGCTTCGTGACATGGTAATCTGGGACATAAGACCTGTGCGGCACCAATGTCATTGGCTGTTAGCCAATCACAAGAGGTCGGTAGTTCAGTGAACTTAATATCATTGGTCTCTAGCCGATGACATCTCCCTTCTGATTCAGCTCCCTACGAGCCTTCCTTCAGATTCGATGGCTCCAGAAGCACTTCATATGCAGATCTTGCAAGATTGACACTCTACTACAGGCCCACTACCTCTCTAGATGTGGATGACTGTCTCTAGGATAGCCTGTCGGCATCCACTGTCTTGTCTCTAATAGCCACTACTCCAACTCCAGCAGGATCCATCACTCTGCTTCTGACAGTCACTGCTGTGACTCCGACGGATGCTAATCGCCTGGCAGACTCCCTCTCCTATAAAAAGAAAAATGGAAGGAAAAATAGAGAGGATTCTTTTTGCTCAAAAGGATGGAAAACTCTTGTTCTCACTATCTTCCACTATTCTCCCTCTCCGACTGTCACTAACTTAACCATCAGAGGGTCCTCCATCAAAAGGCCCTCCATCTTCTTCTCTGATGTGCGAACTTTCTTTGTAGCTAATCGGAGTTCTGACCTAGCACCTGCCGACTCCAGCGGGGCACTCGATCCGAGCTGTCCGATCCAACCACTCTACCACATCATCCAATCAGAAAAAAATGGTAACAGATTGGTACTAAAGGAAGGATGCTCAAACCTTCATCAAATTTTCTAAGAGAAGATGGTGTGGACAAGATCCTATCGACAACTTTTTTTGCATAGCACGCTTGATGCGTGAGATGCCAGAGGACAACCTCCCTGATCCGACCCCATCAACATATGGATGGAGCAAGTTCGAGCATCTGCAGTCATCTGCAGTCGCTGTACAATAGCTGCAATGGAGCACAGCAAGAACCCAAGCTCTGCCTATGGCTCGATCTCAATGCGGCTGCTAGAACCATGTGGACGAGTTAGGATGGGGGCACTGGCACACAAACATGGCCCAAGCCTCCCATCGACGGTCGATAAAATTGGCTCCATGCCACTCATCTCAATATCTTCGAAGCTCGGGAAGAGATGGTCAATGAGATCGATCGTCGAAGCCACCCAAGGAGGACTCTAACTCAAGCATACGCCAGCACTACGTCTGGCCAGAAGATGAACTAGTGAGAAAGGTTTGGAAATTGGAACGGTGAATTGGTGAACTTTAGGGAGCTAGTCATCAACAAAATGATGGCTTCAACTTCAGAATGCTGCCACTATTCTCTGGAGAATTTCTAAGCAAACCGATCCATTCCTTCCAGCAGCTGGCAGAGTAATTCATTATGCTCTTCGGTAGCTAGAGGCCACAGTTGAAGAATAATGATAGTCTCTTTTCTATTGAGCAAAGGCAAGGCGAGCTGTTAAGGGACTACATGGTGCATTTTAATATGGCTGTGCTTGAAGTCCAAAACTTCAATGAGTTCATCACCATGTTGGTAATGAAACGAGGACTCAAGAACGAGCATTTGGTTTTCTCCCTTAATTAGAACATTTTGAAAGACTACGTTGACCTCTCAGTGCGAGCCTGAAAATATGCTCGGATCGAGAAAGGCAAAACTCCTCATCAGGAAGAAGAAGGAATGAAGAATTGTGACAAGAAAAGGCCCCATGATTACAGTCGTGGAGCTTCAAAAGGAGGAGGAGAGAATCACCCTCGAAAACAAAAGAGGGCAAAAAGTCCTCCATAACACTTTCATGGCTATACCCTTCTCTCTGCCCTATGCACTCAAGTCCTCATAGAGCTTGAAGGTAGAGATTTCGTGTGTCGGCTTCTGAAGGTGAGAATGCTAGTAGGTCAGAGAGACAAAAAAAAGATCATCGCTTCTATCGCAATCATGGCCACGACACCAAAAAGTGTCACCAGCTGAAGGACGAGACCGAGGACCTCATCCACTATGGGCACCTTAGAAAATATATTTGAAATAAGGGCCTGATGGAGAGTTCACATCAAACAAATACTGATGTGAAGGATAACAACCTTGGCCACATTCCGACGACTGGAGCTATAGACACAATCTCAGGACCTACTGATGACAAGGGGGTAGGAGGCAAGGAAGATCAAGTGACAAGCTCCGAGACCATCAATATTCAATAAGGAAAGATGTGAGAGATTCTGTTCTACAAGCGTGGGCATCCTCGATGACATTGGGATGAAGGGAGCCCTCTAATTATAGTGACTGACCACATTATCAAATGGGCTGAAGCTAAACACCCATCGCAAATCACTGAGGCAAGATCTTGGGACAGAATGGCATCATTCCAGTAGTGAGTGAGTAACCACTATATGCTCATGCCAGAGCCAACACCTCTTGACCTAAAGATCCTAAGCTCGAATGAACTGAAGCATCTAAACCTACCAAACACGATGGAGAAACTTTAAATTGGAAAGTACCGTATCAGCTAATGAAAGTAACCGAAATTGGAACCTACACATCTGCAACTTCCAATGGCATCTGGCTTCTATGGAACTGAGACTTTGAAAGACTTCAGATACACCACCAATAAGCAATACAACTCTTTATACCTTCATCATCAATAAAGTCATTCCTTCTTGTAGGAAGTTCGATCGTAAGACTCGATAGAAGTGAGATCTATCATCAGAACGATGTCGAAGACCATGATCGAAGGATCAGTCTTCTAAATACCTCACGCAACCACATATCACTCCTTATCTACAGGCAAAACAAGTAGGGTAGTCGGAGATGGCTTTGGATCGATCTTAGATAACATCTCAGAAGGGTCTTTTACAACAACATCGGGACAACCACACAAGACACAAATGGAGAATGAAGGAATAATTTATTAAGAAGGAAAGTTTCATTATAAAATTACTTCAACCAAACAAAGTCTGTTATAGCGAAAGAAATAAAAAAGAGAAGCACAAGGTCAACCATTGGTGGAGCCATACAATGGGTTGATGCGATGAAAGAGATGGGGCTTATCGATGCTAGCCTCTCAACCCTTGGAGACACATTTGCCTTTACGATAAATCTTCAAGAAAGATTGGAAGGCTACATCCATCGAAGAGGATTGCGCCACTTCGAGAAGGATCCAAGACCCTCTCATGGAGTGACATCCCAGAACAGCTTCGGCAAATATCACCATCGCTTAGCGAGTAAAGCGGTAGAAATTTCCAACACCTCCCATACCAAACAAAGATGCCACTTGGTGTGTGATAAACACTTAATTTAAGTATTTTAAATTAAAAAATTATATTTAATTTATCTTATTTATTAAGAATTTGATGTTTCTTTCTATGTTTTACAAGAAAGGTAATCGCCGATACAAAGAGTCTGATTCATAGATCAAAAAGACTCAAATTTGAAGAAAATTGAACTTAAAATAAAATTAAAATAAAAGAAAGATGCATTCGGTATTATAGAAAATGAAGATACTATGCAAGGAATCCAAAAGGATATAGATGTTATTGTGAAGAAATAAAAATTTCTTTTTGGAATATGGAAAAACTTGTTTCACGTGGAATTCTCTCTTGGGCGCGTGAATAATGCTCTGGGCGCGTGAACGCCCGCGCGTGAACGCACGGACGCGGGCAGGACGCGGCGCGGACGCGGGCAGGATGCGGCGAGGACGCAGGCAGGGCGCGGAACGCGTGAGGCGTGGACGTGGCGTGACCGTGGGTGCGGGCACGGGTGCAGCATCGCACGGGTGTGGGCGCACGGCAGACGGGTTCACAAAGAATTTTTGATGGCGGTCAAACAAATATTTATTAAAGGAAAAAAATTAATATTTAGAAATATTTTGAAAAATTTATATTTTCTTTAGTCCCACATCAGAAAATCATGTAAAACTCCTCCCTCCTAACACCTATAAAAAGACTTTTGTACTCCAATTGGAGGGGGAGCCTAGAAATTCTTCTAGAGCCTTGCATAGAGGAATAGAAAGGGACTACTTCATGAGCAGCTAGGCTAGCAGTCTCGGGAGTGGAGAAGAAATTTTGTAACGACACAGAGATGGTTTATTATTCTAAACTTTCCTGTATTTCTTTATATGCAATAAAGATTATGCTTTTTATTTAAATTGTCATGAGTTCTTTATTTGCTCTCCTTTATATGCTTTTATTTATGCTTTATTGTTAGATTAATATTAGGAACAATTTTTACTTTTCGAAGACGCACCGTGATCTACGGGTACGGGGCGTGCCGAAGAAAGAAGAATTGTTTACCTAGTACTTTTCGGAGAACGCCGTGATCTACGGGTACGGAGCATGCCGAGGAAAGACAGGTATTTTTTCTAAGATTAATCGCATCCATTTAATTAAAAAAAAAAGAGAGATACAACTCTGCTAGTGCAAAGTAATTCAAAACTCCCGAGCTTTTTATTTTCTAATTACCTCAATTTTAAGATAATTTATTTTTTAAATCAAAAACAATGCTTCTTTCTTTTACCTTGCAATCTCAACTTAGCCCAAGGTCCCTGAGGATACGATCTCGACTCATCCTACCTACGTAGTGAGTAGAGTTATTTTTTTGGTGCTATCAACGACTACGCATCAAATTTTGGCACCGTTGCCGGGGATCTTGACACGGTTGAATTAAAAAATTAAAAAAAAAAATTTTTATAAAAAAAAAATATATATACTTTTCAATTTTTATTTCTCATTTTAAAATTTTTTTTCAGTGCTTTCTAGCTAGATAATCTTATTTGCATAATTACAGAATTACCTTGCATAACTAATTTACTACTTAGGAATTTTGCTGCTTAGAATAATTTGCTATTTTTTATAGCCTAGTGATTTATTGCTTTTTAGACTTAATCACTTAAATTTATTTTCTTGCAAAACTAAAAATAAAAAATAAAAAAATATATATAAAAAGATAAAATTTAAAAAAAAAAAAAGAAGCCACTGACATTTCATAACATTTAACTAAAATAGCGTAACCTCAAATATAAAAATTTCTAACTTGATTGGACACCTTGTTTCTTTGCATTGCATCTCCATAATTAATCTTAAGGGCAATAACCCATTAACCAGATAAGGTGGGGATTTGATCATCCTTCCTTGGACCACAAATCACTCCCTCGCATTTGCATAACCTAGACCTTAATTTAAAATCAACTAGACGTCAGCCCTAGAAATTTCGAGCTCAATAGGATAAGAAAGCTCTAGAGTTGAACCGAGTGCGGATTGGTTAATTGCTCGGTGTCTAAGGCAAGTGGTTAAAGAAAGTGGTTTTCAATTGGTTCCGTTGACTGACCTGGCCAACTTAGTTGGTGTCTAAGGAAAGCAACGAGTAGGGAACCTCCCACATCTTATGCTTACTTGGCCGAGTCAGTTAGTCAGTCTTGAGCTTGGAGTGCTCAAAGGCGGTCTTGAAAGTTAGGAGCTGTCTAGATCTAAGTTAACCTTAGGATAGAGAGTCTATGATTGTTTAAGTTGATTGCAATTAACATTTAAACATTAACTAATTTCTCTCTTTTCATAGATTTAAGATTCTTAGGTTCTTCTCTTTAGATTTTCTTCATTCTTTTCTCACTTTATTATAAAAATATATATTATAAAAAGAAAAATTTTTTGTGTTTGCTCTACAGTATAATTGTAAGGTGTATGCTTGGCCGTAGATCGTTACGATCAGAAATCCAACCTTTTGATCCAGAAATAGAAAGAACCTTTAGAGCCAACAGACGTAAAAATATGGACCGAAATCAGGAGAATGATCCACCCAAGCAATTGAAGGAGTACTTTACTCCTTCCACATATACCTACTCTCCTTGTATTCAAGTACCCCCTGTGGAGGCCACTCAATATGAAATTAAGTCCAGTATAATCCAAATGTTACCTTCATTTTATGGACTTAGTAATGAGGACCCTTATAAACATCTTGAAGAATTTCTTGAAATATGCTCAACTATCAAAATTCACAACTTCTCCGATGATGCTCTTAGGTTGAAATTATTCTCTTTTTTACTTAAGGACAAAGCCAAATACTGGCTACATACTTTGGATTCCATGACTATATCAACCTAGGACCAGCTGCAAGGAGAGTTTCTCAAGAAATATTTTCCCATAGGAAAAACTAATCAAATAAGGAAAGCCATAACTAGTTTTTCCCAATTAGATGGAGAAATGTTTCATGAAACATGGGAGAGATTAAAAGACCTTATTAGAAAATATCCCCACCATGCTGTACCCAAGTGGCAGTTAATCCAATATTTTTATGATGGGCTCTCTGAAAGACATTGACAAATGGTCGATGCATCATGCGGTGGGATATTTATGCTGAAAAGTGAGGATGAGGCATGGCAACTGTTTGAAATTTTAAGTAAAAATTCATTACATCATATGTCTGCCTCTATTAGAGATAAACCCATGTTAAATCCAAAAAGAGGTGGAATATATGAAGTAGGCAATACCATAGATATCCATCAAAAGGTAGATGAACTGTCCCAAAAATTACATCGTCTTCTAAATACTGGACAATCCCCGATTCCACCTAACCCAATCTAAGAAGTTTGTGCATTGTGTGCAAGTTCGAACCATTTTGTTAGTGAATGCCCAGCCGCACCTCAATTTCCTGAGTTTGTGCACGAGCAGGTTCAGCAAGCTCAAGTCCAACAAGCTCGCAGATCAGGAAATGATCCATATTCGAACACTTATAACCCCGGCTGGAGAAACCATCCAAATTTTTCCTAGAGATCACAACCAGTAGTTGGTCCTGCCACACCTCGACCTCAATATCAAGACCCAACATATAGGCATGGACCATACCATCAATTTCAAAATATTCCTCAACCTGGTCACAGCTCAGCTTTTGAGGAAAAAGTCCTGAAAGCACTAGAACGATTAGAAGTCAACACTCAGACCCTTAACTCTCACACACAATTCATTGCTAAGCTAGAGACCCAAATAGATCAACTAGCAACTGCATTCAGTAGGAGAGAAGGAGAAAAATTACCTAGCCAACCCGAGAGCAACCCAAGAGGGCAATTTGTGATAGAGAGTTCTAATACCCCAGAAGCTTTTTCTGAACATGCCAAATCAATCATGACTCTGAGAAGTGGGAAGGTCATTGAACACACTAGTAAAACCAATGAGACCGACCCTAAACCTCTAACTGAATCCAAATCATCCAAGAACAAGGAGGACCTGAAAATAGAGAAGGAACCAACTGCACCGGAATCATCTTACTTGCCTAAAGTCCCATTTTCGGATGCCCTGAAAGCCCCTATTCCTGCAGATAAGAAGGGAGGAAAACTCGATGAGATGTTGGAATTGTTTAAGCAAGTCCAAATTAATCTTCTCCTTCTAGACGCAATCAAACAGGTCCCTGCTTATGCCAAATTTTTGAAAGATTTGTGCACCCAAAAATATAAATCTAGATCATAAATTCCAAAGAAAGTACGTCTCACTGAACAGGCTAGTTCTATCTTCCAGCATGCCACTCCTCCAAAGCTTAAGGACCCAAGAGCCCCCATCATTTCCTGTGTTATAGGAGATTATCACATTGAAAAAGCTCTTCTGGATTTAGGGGCAAGTGTGAATCTTTTACCTAGTTCGGTGTATGAACTTTTTAGATTTAGAGAACTGAAACCCACATCAGTCACACTGCAGTTAGCCGACAGATCAATTAAGGAACCACGTGGAATGCTTGACGATGTCTTGGTCAAGGTAGATGAGTTTTACTTTCCAGTTGATTTTTTGGTTCTCGATATGGAATTAAGTGGCAACCCCAGACAAATTCTCATTATCTTAGGATGACCCTTCCTAGCTACGGCAAATGCATGCATTAATTGTAGGACAGGAGTCATGGACGTATCGTTTGGGAATAAGAAACTAAGACTGAATGTGTTTGGTGCTTCCCAAGGACCATCAATGGATAGTTGCTTCGAAGTAGATACACTAGAAGATATTATAGAAGATGCAACACCCATAATTCTAGCACCAGACCCCTTAGATACTTGCTTGGCTCACTTTGGAGTGTGTGACTTTGAGGAATATATGAAAGAAGTTAACATCTTGTTAGATACACTACACGATAAAACCACTCCTCCATGGACAATCAAGTATGAGCCATTGCCCACATTAGCCAGTACACCAATAGTCCCATCTTTAGAATCACCACCTACGTTAGAATTGAAACCTCTTCCTGCTACGCTTAAGTATGTATTTCTAGGACTCAATGACACCCTCCCGGCAATCATTGCATCAGACTTGACCCCTAATCAGGAAGCACAATTGGTTGGTATTCTGAAGGAACATAAAGAGGCTATCGGTTGGTCCATTGCCGATTTAAAAGGAATTGACCCCTCCATTTGCATGCACCATATTCATTTTGAGGAACATGCCAAACCCCATCGAGATATGCAGAGGAGATTGAACCCAAACATGCGTGAAGTAGTAAAGAAAGAGGTGGTAAAGTGGTTAGATGCTGGAATCATCTATCCCATATCCGATAGTAAATGGGTCAGTCCCACTCAAGTAGTACCTAAGAAATCTGGTATTACTGTGGTGGAGAACGAAGAAGGTGAACTACTTCCAACTCGCATATCATCTGGATGGCGAGTATGCATAGATTATAGAAAACTGAATGCCGTTACTAGGAAGGATCATTTTCCATTGCCCTTCATCGACCAAATCCTAGAACGGTTAGCAGGATAAAGTTTCTACTGTTTTCTTGATGGTTATTCAGGGTACAATCAAGTACCTGTATTTTTGGATGATCAAGAAAAAACTACCTTCACCTGCCCCTATGGCACTTTCACTTTTTGGCGTATGCCATTCGGGCTTTGCAATGCACCCGCTACATTTCAACGGTGCATACTAGCCATTTTTTCGGATATGGTGGACAAATATCTTGAAGTTTTTATGGATGATTTTTCTATGTTTGGAACCACCTTTGAGGATTATCTCCATAATCTTTCCAAAGTTCTTCAACGGTGTTTGGAGACAAATCTTGTCCTAAGTTTGGAAAAGAGCCATTTCATGGTGCGGAAAGGAATTGTATTAGGACATATTATTTCTGAAAAAGGAATCGAGGTAGATAAAGTCAAAGTTAAGGTTATTTCAAAACTACCACCCCCTACTTCGGTCTGACAAATATGATCTTTCTTAGGTCATATCGGATTTTATAGACGCTTCATCAAAGACTTTAGCAAGATTTCAAGACCCTTGTGCAATCTGTTGGCCAAGGATACACCATTTGTCTTTGATGAAGACTGTTTGAAAGCGTTCAACACATTACGAACATCCCTGACAACAGCACCCATAATAAAATCCCCTGACTGGTCCATTCCATTTGAGATTATGTGTGATGTCTCTGACTTTGCAATAGGTGCCGTCTTAGGCCAAAAAATCAATAAGGAGCCACATGTGATCTATTATGCTAGCAAGACTCTTTTCGATGCCCAATTAAACTACACCACAACAGAAAAAGAGCTACTAGCAGTAGTGTTCGCCCTTGAAAAATTTCGCTCATATCTGTTAGGGTCTAAGGTTCTAGTTTACTCTGATCATACGGCTCTGAAACATCTCCTCTCAAAGAAAGAGACTAAACCGCATTTGATCAGATGGATCCTTCTTTTACAAGAATTTGATCTGAAAATTTGAGATAAGAAGGGTTCTGAGAATGTGGTAGCTGATCACATCTCCAGGATCTTAGTCGAACACACGATAGGCATAGATGAGGTCAAAGAAAAATTTCCTGACGAATAACTTTTCGCAATCTCCTCTAGCCGTCCTCCATGGTTTGCCCATATTGTCAATTACTTGTCAACAGGACAAGTACCTTCTCACTGGACAAAACAAGAAAAGGATCGATTTTTCTCGCAAATTAAACATTATTTCTGAGAAGACCCTGAACTATTCAAATACTGTCCTGACCAAGTTATTCATCGTTGTGTCTCCGAGAGTGAATTCCTAAGCATTCTCACTTTTTGCCATTCTTCGGCATGTGGGGGACATTTTAGTGGAAGAAAAACTGCAGCAAAAGTACTGCAGAGTGAGTTTTATTGGCCAACGCTTTTCAAGGATGCACATGAATTTGACCGAAGTTGTCTGCGATGTCAGCAAACAGAAAATTTATCCAAGAAGGATATGATGCCGCTGACCCCCATTTTAGTAGTAGAAATCTTCGATGTTTGGGGGATTGATTTCATGGGACCTTTTCCAGCCTCATTTGGATTTGAATATATTCTGGTGGTAGTTGATTACGTATCAAAATGGGTGGAGGCAATAGCTACACGGACTAATGATAATAAAATTGTAATTAGTTTTATCCAACGAAACATCATTAGTTGATTTGGCTTCCCAAGGGTGATCATTAGTGATGGGGGGACTCATTTTACGAATAAACATTTTGAAGCACTTATAAAAAAATATAATATTTCACATAAAGTGGCCACACCATATCACCCCCAAACTAATGGTCAGGTAGAGGTGTCAAATAGGGAGATTAAACATATCCTAGAAAAGACGGTTAGGCCCGATAGAAGGATTGGTCTCTTTGCTTAGACGATGCATTATGGGCTTACCGTACTGCTTTTAAAACACCCATAGGAATGTCTCCCTATCGACTTGTATTCGGAAAAGCTTGTCATTTGCCGTTGGAATTGGAACATCGTGCATTTTGGGCCATAAGGCAATTTAACTTTGATATGAAAAATGCAGGTTCCAATAGGAGACTCCAATTAAATGAACTTGAAGAGCTACGCAATGAAGCGTATGAGAGTGTCAAAATTTATAAGGCTCGAACTAAAGCATACCATGATAAATTTATTGCACGAAAAATGTTCGAGCCCAATCAAAAAGTTTGGCTCTTCAATTCTAGGTTGCGTCTGTTTCCTGGAAAACTTCGCTCACGTTGGGACGGACCTTTCATTGTAACTCAGGTATTTCCTCATGGAGCTATAGAACTCAAAAATTCTAAATAGGGAAACACTTTTAAAGTGAACGGTCAGTGATTGAAACCTTACATAGATAGAATTAGTGATGGAGAATTAATTGAATCTGTTGATTTAGTGGATCCAAAACTGCCATAAGACTCAATTCAGTCTGGCTGAAGACATAAAACTTAGCACTTGTTGGGAGGCAACCCAACGATTTTATTTTTATTTTATTTTTTTTTTTTCGTAGCTGCAGGAATTTAGAACAAGAGTCTATTAATCAATGAAGCTATCTTCAACTTTCGAAGCAAAATTATCCCAGGTGCACTCTCTCCTTTTATTTTCTTTGCTTTCTTACTTCATTGAGGACAATGTAGATTAAGTTGGGGGGGGAGGAAATTAATCAAATCCTTGAGTATGGTCTGAAATAATTAGTTTTGTGTATCCAAATTTTATTTTGATTAAGAGTCAATTAGGCATCCTAAACAATGAATGATTAATGGTCAAGATAATTTTAGAGATACTGAGGAATAAATTATTAAGAAAACCCAATGAATGGTAGGGTTTAGACTAGATCAAATTTTAGGAGTGATTCTACAACCCTCTTCTTACTGATCTCAATAAAGAATCTGCTTAATGAGAAATTGGGTGGAAAGGTCGAGGTATGTAAAAATTATCCTTAAAATTTACTTAAAAAAAAAAGAAAAAAAAAAAAAGAAAAAGAAAAACAACATTGATTTTCTACTGAGTAACCGGACCCTTTCGCCTAAGTAAGCATTGTGGTTCGCGTAAAAAGGTAGGCAATGTTAAAAAAAAAAAAAAAAAGAGGACTAAATTGCAAGAAGATAATAAACCTCTTTCCCATTAAGTTAGAGGATTTAAAGAGTAAAATGGAGAGTTGGTGAAAGAAAAGCTCTTGAAATTTTTTTAGTTAATACTCAGCCATTAATTGGGTCAAATTGATAATCCAATGAAATATCTCTTTAATGGTCTGACCAAGTATCATCTACCTTTTGGGATGCCTAACCTAATTTTGATTCAAGATCGAGTCGGTGCACAATGCTGATATATCTATTTTACTCGAGGACGAGCAAAATTCAAGTTGGGGGTGTGATAAATACTTAATTTAAGTATTTTAAATTAAAAAATTATATTTAATTTATCTTATTTATTAAGAATTTGATGTTTCTTTCTATGTTTTACAGAAAAGGTAATCGTCGATACAAAGAGTCCGATTCATAGATCAAAAAGACTCAAGTTTGAAGAAAATTGGACTTAAAATAAATTAAAATAAAAGAAAGATGCATCCGGTATTATAGAAAATGAAGATACTATGCAAGGAATCCAAAAGGATATAGATGTCATTGTGAAGAAACAAAAGTTTCTTTTTGGAATATGGAAAAACTTGTTTCACGTGGAATTCTCTCTTGGGCGCGTGAATAATGCTCTGGGCGCGTGAACGCCCGCGCGTGAATGCGCGGACGCGGGCAGGACGTGGTGCGGACGCGGGCAGGATGCGGCGAGGATGCAGGCAGGGTGCGGAATGCGTGAGGCGTGGACGTGGCGTGACCGTGGGTGCGGGCACGGGTGCAGCATCGTGCGGGTGTGGGCGCACGGCAGACGGGTTCACAAGGAATTTTTGATGGCGGTAAAACAAATGTTTATTAAAGAAAAAAAATTAATATTTAGAAATATTTTGAAAAATTTATATTTTCTTTAGTCCACATCGAAAAATCATGTAAAACTCCTCCCTCCTAACACCTATAAAAAGACTTTTGTACTCCCATTGGAGGGGGAGTCCAAAAATTCTTCTAGAGCCTTGCATAGAGGAATAGAAAGGGACTACTTAATGAGCAGCTAGGCTAGCAGTCTCGGGAGTGGAGAAGAAATTTTGTAACGACACAGAGATGGTTTATTATTCTAAACTTTCCTGTATTTCTTTATATTCAATAAAGATTATGTTTTTTATTTAAATTATCATGAGTTCTTTATTTGCTCTCCTTTATATGCTTTTATTTATGCTTTATTGTTAGATTAATATTAGGAACAACTTTTACTTTTCGAAGATGCACCGTGATCTACGGGTACGGGGCGTGCCGAGGAAAGAAGAGTTGTTTACCTAGTACTTTTCGGAGATGCGCCGTGATCTACGGGTACGGAGCATGCCGAAGAAAGACAGGTATTTTTCCTAAGATTAATCGCATCCATTTAATTAAAAAAAAAAAGAGAGATACAACTCTGCTAGTGCAAAGTAATTCAAAACTCCCGAGCTCTTTATTTTTAATTACCTTAATTTTAAGATAATTTATTTTCTAAATCAAAAACAATGCTTCTTTCTTTTACCTTACAATCTCAACTTAGCCCAAGGTCCCTGAGGATACGATCTTGACTCATCCTACCTACATAGTGAGTAGAGTTATTTTTTTGGTGCTATCAACGACTACGCATCAGTGTGCTCCCCTCTGGCACACTCCTTTGAGGTGAACCCTGATCTTGCAGAGGCATAAAAAAGTTACATCGAGCGGAGGTGAGCAGCGATGATGCTTCGATGCCCAGAAGGATGACATCCTGGAGAGATGGCTAGATGGTTTCAACTTCAAGTGGCAGGGGGGCTCCATTTATAGAGGAGCCATACTCTAGCACCTCCAACTATCCCACTGGCCATGGATGCATGTCCCCATGGGAGAGGCCTCAATGATCGTGCCATCAAGAATCGAAGCACCAATTGTCCCTCTTAATGCATCATCATCATCGAAAAGACATCCGACATTAAATACCTAGAGAGTACGGCTCACCAGTGTATAGACCTAGCTCCAACAAAAAAGAGGAAAAGATGAAGAAGGAGAGGGGAAAAGGTGTTTAGCATGGCTTTGAGTAAAACAAAGAATATTCGGATGCTCGCATGAACTCTAATGACTGGATCAGTGGACCAACCTCTTGGAGATACCCTGGCTCAGATGCCATGACTTCCAGATATGGGTCGGCAGGGTGCCAAAGATGGGAGAATGTCCTAACCCAAGATGAGACTCCATAAATGAAAATCTTGGAAACAACCTAATGACAAATGATGGAGGTCAAAACAATCGATAGAGATGGTTCGACGATGGATAGTCGAAAAGTCAGCTTAAGAATTGCCTTAAAAATCTTTGTCGAGTGAGTCACAACCTCCAAGAAAGATCTAACTATCCTAAAGATCTACTTGATGAAGGAGATCGGACATATCCCAAAGACCTCAATTTGATGATCGTGCGATCGTACAGAATCAAAGGTCTCGATGAAGAACCTATTCTCAAAGAAAGAATTGAGATGCAATCATGGAAGGTACACATGATAAAAGCCCATCTTTCATTTGTAATGTAATTACAAAAATGGTGCCAAAGGAGGCATTGGGCAAACAAACAAAAATTAAAGGGATGAAGACCTAATCTTCATCCGAGGAGAATGCCCCCACTTCTTTGTCACTGTTCCCTGGGCGGAAGTGGTGCAGGTCAGCTATGGCATCATATACTTCAGATGGATCTTGCAATTCTCGAAGCCCTGGATAAAAACGGTGGTGAAGGCATCAAGGAGCTCCTCCTTGAAGGCCTCTGAAGCTTTATACTCCACGATGCAATGGAGTCGGGTTTCGACAAAGGCCTTTATGGAGGTCCCCTGGTGGATCATCCCTCTAGAGAGGGAGGAACCCTCGCTAGCTCGCCCGAGATTCTCAGAGAGAATGGCGCTTGGCCAACATTGGGAGGCTCAAGTGAGGCGGTCTTCACCCTCCTGGGTAGAGGCTTCCCTCTTAAGAAGGCCATCTTCTTCTTAATTCCTTCTGCACCGATTGCGGTAATGGCTCCATCATAGCAGCATGCAAAAGAACAAGGAAGAGTTCTTTGGTGAGTGCGTTCATCACAAAGGGGGATGATCTATTTATACAGATCCTGAATGGTGTATGCCTGGCTAATTGGCAATCGGGTCATGCCATGCAGCCAAACCCAAAACACGAAGCGCCACGATCATTAATTGTGCTGCAATACCCCAGCCCGTCGAGGTCCAACCCCATAAAAAGGCCCAACAAAGCCTTTGCACAATTATTGAAGCACTACAAAAAAAATATATGAATCTTAAAGCAGCAGAAATCCTAAAGCAGAGGAAAACAAAAGGAAAAAAGGATTTGGACTAGCATGTGCTAGGTGGGAATTGGACTCCCACTGGGAATCCTCTTCTATGCCTTCTTTCCTAGGAGTCCCCTTCCATGCCTTCTTTCCCCAGAGATAGAAGTCAGGGAGGACTCAAACTCCTCCTCCGGCTCTCTTTAAAGAGGGGCCAAATCCTCCTTTGGAACTTGACCAACTCCGGCCTCCTTCGATCATCGAAGATCCCTCTTCCTCTTCTTATTTTCTTTTGTTTTCCCAATTTTCTGTTCCTGGTTTGAAAGCACTGTGCCGACAGATTTGTGGCCCAAATACCACCAAGAGCAAGGTAAGCCCTTAAGAAAACCTTCTCCTTGATTTCTTCTTGAACTTTAGATGAGATTTTTTGGGTTTTGTTTGCTGATTTTTGAAAAAAATTTGAGATTCGAAAACCCCTATTTTGGCCATCCCTTTTCCTAATTTTTCAGTGCCGTTCATCATCGTCGAGCATCGGACCAATGACCATTGAGTTCTCCATCATGGGCCACATCATTGGCAAAAGGTGCCGCAACATTGAACCTCTCTTTTCGGAGAATAGAAGGGATCACAGATCCCCTGTTCTATTTAATCTAATGAAAGAAAAGAAGAGGATGTGGGTCCTCTGTCCTACGAAAAAGAATAAAAGAAAAGAAAGAAAGAAGAAAAAGAAAAGAAAAAAAAGAGAGAGTTTCTCTCTCTTCTCTCTCCCATTCTGATCTTGAATTTCACTCTAAATCTGATTTTCTCTCCCTACTTTCTCTCTCTACTTTTTCTCTTTATAATTTTCTCTCTAGATTGTTTCACTTTTTAAGGGTTTTCAAGATCTTTGAAAAGATTGATGATGATTTTGAATGACCCTAGTGAAGGGGTCATGATCCGTGATCATCGGACAGTGTACTGGTATCCGCCTTTATCAGATCAAATACCAGTAGATTTTGTCATCCATGATTTTATTAAATTATTTATGTGGTAATTCCATCATAATTTGGTTGTCTTGATCTAAGCGATCAAATTGTCAAACTATATCACCTAATTAGTCCTGATTCATCTTCATAGTTTTTCTCTCCTCTGACTTTATCTGTCTACTTGATTTGTGAACTCAATGATGAATTTTTAGTCTTGTCATAGTGAATCCAAGTTTTCATTGTCTTGATCTCTATTAAATCTTTGAATCTTTGATCTTGATTAAATAAAATATTTGATCGAACTAATCTTTGATTATCGAATGGTGTACCAACCTTCATCTTGACCCTTGTCGGACACTATTGATTGATTTTTTTTGATCTATATTGATCATCTATATTCTAATTAGAACTTGATTGGATAAAATAAGGATGACCAAATTGACCCAGACCATTAGATGTGACTATCGTTAACCTATTTTTTTAGATTATTCATATCTTTTCTAATTATTAAAATTGATCCTATATAGGATTGTAGATGCCTGATAATGGAATACTACAATCTGATCTATGAACAAAAGATTTTAGAAAGAAATTGCAAGAATGATGTGGATTTGTTAAAATGCATATGAGGTAAGTAATGTTTCATTTTTTTAGATTTATCAATAAATTATTATATATTTTTTTAACATAATTTATAAAATGATGCATGAATTTGATGAATAATATTTTATTATTAAAAATATCTTATTGTAAAATATTATGATGAAGCATGATTGAACGCATTGATTTTGTTATGTATGATATTCATTGATTTCGATACCATATAATTATGTGTATTTCTATCGAACTAGAATAAGAAATATAATTTATGAGAATTTTGATTCAAGAATAATATGAATTGACAATCTAACTATGTAAAGGATCCTATCAATAGGGGCAATACGTGACAATTAATTTATCCTGATGATTTATATCACCAGCAGACCAGCAACAAACTTCCAGTAGACTAGCAGTTTCGAAAGACTTTACTGTAAGATGATTCACAGTTTACTACAAGATGATATGCAGTGTTATGATTCTACCATAAAAAAAATATGGTCATAGTTCATAGCTGATGAAAAAAATTTGAGAATGAAAGAAATTAATTCTTGAAAGAAGCTCGAATTTTTAAAAAGAATTGAATTAGGTATGCACTATGTTGCATAATTGAAACTGATTTCAAATTGCTGAACTCTATATGCTTATTTTCTATAAATGACTATTTACTCTATTATCTGATTTAATCTAGCTAAAGTGTTCATTGCTTACTAGACTGTCTAGCTCATTACCTCCTATTTTACTATTTTATAGATCTTGAGAAACTAAGATGATATAAGATATATGCGGAAGAGTGATTAGAAGTAGAACCTCGATACATTTATTTTAGATTATGAAAGTCTTATTGAATTTGATGTAAGATCTATTGAATATTATTAAATTTATTAAAATATTAAAGTTAAAATTTAGATTGTTAAGTTTTGAATTTAAATTATTGACTAATTAATTTGTTGTTGCTTTATAATAGCATGATAAGATACCTTGCATGCTTGTGGAAAGAATTCTCTATAAATATGTGGTGGTTGCCATGACTTCTAACTCACGATCTCAAATCGAGGGCATAACAACTAAAATGGTATCAGAATATAAGTAGATAAATTATGAGACATAGAATCGGACATAGAATGAGCGTAGGTGGGTAGACATTAGAGACATCGGGGTATAGATCTGTAATGATTGTAGTATAAGTTGTCTTCATGATTTCGACTAACCCATATGATTATGAATGAAAGGATTGCTTAGGAATAAGTATTCAGAGGATTTGATATGTGATGAATAAACTATTGATCATAACATGATTAGTTAGATTTTGATCTAAAGAAGTTGCAAATGATTGATCATAAAATTTTATTATGCATTGTGATTATTAATTTGATCATCAGTCATTTAAGTGAATTATAAGCTCAAATTTGGTATGGGAGTAATACCACGATATTGCTTCTAGCCTTGAAGTTGGTTATTTAGTGGCAAGATAAATATTATTCTCTAAAAGTTGTTTAAGATTTGGGCTCAGAAAAAATTTTATAATATCTGATTGGAATAATCTTTGAGGATTATACTAGAATGAGCATCATGTATGAAGCTTGCATATAGAACAAAAATACGGTTAGAGCATTACAAGAGATTTATTTCTTATTGAAGAAACTAATTATGAGATCATGGAGTATTTCATCCTGACAGAATCATTAATAATTTTAATTATTATCTTTGGATCCAAATGATATATCTTATTTATATCTATTGGAGACTATATAATGTGCATGAAACTTCAATTCCAAGTTTGAATTTACAAAAAAAAAAATTGATCGATGGATTTTCTATCATTATTGTTGAGGTTACTAATAATCCTTGATTATTATCTTTGGATTTAAATAAAGATCCTATTTATATCGATTCAAGATTTTTGTGACACATGTAAACTATAATTTTAATTTTGGGTTTATGAACTCATTATGGAGTTCATTTGCCTTTGTTATTGATGACATTGATAAAATATAGTATGGCATGGAGAGTTTGATTTTGTAAGATTTGCATGATTATTTGGAAAGTATTGATAGATGTCAAAAATCTCAATGGAAGAAATTTTAGAAAAGATGATGATTCGATATTACTTATATGTTCTATTTTAAGTCCTAATTTGGTAGAGCATTGCAGGATTTTTTTATTGATTTTACTTACAAATTTTGATTATCTAAATAAATTGATGAGAGAATTAATATTTAATTCATATAGATTATAGTAGACCTATATAATGGTTTTGAATATACCCATTAAATTAACGACTGATTTAGATGGATGTGCTCAATATGTATTGAGAATAAGACCTAAAAGTTCTTTTGACCTACATAGAAGTAAATTTGGATCTTTTCAATTCACAATAGTATATTTTGATCGAAAGCCATTTCATGAATCTGAGAACTTTGATAGTTTAGATCAGAGTGCGCAGTGGAAGCATGGTGATCTAAATTATCCGAGCATGTCAGCAATATTGATTCTTTGAGTCAAAAAAAAAAAGATTTATGAAAGATGATATGATTTGATATTCCTTGTAGAAAGAATTTATTGATAATGGAAAGGATGATATTTTGATTTTGGATTATTTCAGATGTCACCATATGATTTTCACAAGGTCTCTTATATACTATGTTAAGAAAATTTTTAGCATCCTATATCTTGATGAGTGGACTTTTGATTTTTGATTTTAGATATGAAATATTTAGAGATAGATTTTTTTATTCTAGAATTAAATCTTATGCTTCTCCATTTGTTAGAAAGAATTTGAGATATTTATCGATCTTTGATTTTTGATCTTAGATGTTCACCTATGGAGAGTATAGTAAAATTTATCTATGATCTTATGATAAATTGATCAAATCATAAGTAGTTAAAGATTTTAGCAAGAAACTTGATATCTTTATCTAGAATTGAGAAACTAATTTCGATTACTAAAAATAATGGTTTTGATTATGATCAACATTGGTGGTATATTGACTTTTTCTTATGAAGTGATTTAATGATGAAGTTATATCAAGAATTAATATTAAAAAATTTGAGGATGAGATTAGAATGGTGAATCTTTAACTTTTGAAAGCATGGATGAGAAAAAATATTTTTGATTCTCAACTGATTTGGATATCACCATGTGATTCATATTAGTATGTTCTCCTATCTTGTGATGGGTTGATTAAATAAGAATGTTTTGATAGAAAAACTTAATATTCTTGTTGAGAATCAAGATTATTGATTTTTTTCAGTTACAGAGATAGGATCAATTTCAATCAGCTACAAGAAGAATCAAGTCTTAAGATATTCAATCTTATTCCTACAAGAAATGAGATCATGATTGCGAAATACTAAAGTTCAAAATCTTTCATAGAAAATTTCGAGGATGAATTTTTTTTAGAAGGGAAGAATATAATACCATAGCCTGTAGAGGCCCAACCATAAAAAGGGCCCAACAAAACCTTTGCACAGTTATTGAAGCACTACAAAAAAATTGAAAAAAAAATAATGTACCAATCCTAAAGTAGCACGAATCTTAAAGCAGAGGAAAACAAAAGGAAAAAAAAGATTTGGACCAGCACGTGCTGGGTGGGAACAGCGGGAGTCCTCTTTCGTGCCTTCTTTCCCCAGAGATAGAAGCCAAGGAGGACTCGAACTCCTCCCCCGGCCCTCTTTAAACAGGGGCAAACCCTCCTTTGGAACCTGACCAACTCCAACCTCCTCCGATCACCAGAGATCCCTCTTCCTCTTCTTATGTTCTCTCATTTTCCCCAATTTTTTGTTCTTGATTTGAAAGCACTGTGCCAACAGATTTGTGGCTCAAATACCACAAAGAGTGAGGTAATCCCTTAAGAAAACCTTCTCCTTAATTTCTTCTTGAACTTTAGATGAAGATTTTTTGGGTTTTATTTGCTAATTTTTGGAAAAAAATTTAGAATTCGAAAACCCCTATTTTGGCCGTCCCTTTTCATAGTTTCTCCGATGCTGTCGTCACTATCGAGCACCGGACCAATAACATTGAGTTCACCATCTGGGTCACATCATCGGTGAAAGGTGCCACCAACCTTGAACCTCTCTTTTGGGGAATAGAAGGAGATCACGGATCCCCTGTTTTGTTTCATCTAATGAAAGAAAGGAAGAGGACACGTGTCCTTTGTTCTGTGAAAAAAAAGAAAAGAAAAGAAAGAAGAAGAAAAAGAAAAAAAAAAAAAAAGAAAGAAAAGAAAAGAAGAGAGAGAGTTTCTCTCTCTTCTCTCTCCCATCTTGATCTTGAATTTTTCTCTAGAATTTGATTTTCTCTACCTACCTTCTCTCTCTACTTTCTCTCTCTATATTTTTTTTCTTTAAAATTTTTTCTCTCTAGATTGTTTCACTCTTTAAGGATTTTCAAGATCTTTGAAAAGATTGATGATGATTTTGAATGACCCTAGTAAAGGGGTCTTGATCCATGAACATCGAGCAGCGTACCGATACCCACTTTGATCAGATTGGATACCAGCAGATTTTATCATCCATAATTTTATTAAATTATCTGTGTGGTAATTTCATCATAATCTAATTTAAATTGTCTTGATCTGAGTGATCAGATTGTCGAACTATATCACTTGATTAGTCTTGATTCATCTTCATAGTTTTTCTCTATTCTGACTTTATCTATTTACTTGATTTATGAACTCAATGATGGATTTCCAATCTTGTTATAGTGAATCCAAGTTTTCATTATCTTGATCTCTATTGGATCCTTAAATCTTTGATCTTGATTAAATAAAAATATTAGATTGAATTGATCTCTGATTATCAAATGGCGTACCAACCTTCATCTTGACCCTTGTCAGACACTATTGATTTGATTTTCTTCAATCTATATTGATCATCATATTCTAATTGGAACTTGATTGGATAAAATAAGGATGACCAGACTAACCTAGACCGTTAGATGTGACTATCGTTAACCTGTCTTTTCAGATTATTCATACCTTTTCTAATTATTTAAATTGATCTTATATAGTATTGTAGATGTCTGAAAATGAGATACTGCGATATGATCTATGAAAAAAAAAATTAGAAAAAAATTATAAGAATAATATGGATTTGTTGGAATACATATGAGGTAAGTAATATTTCACTTTTTCTAGATTTATCGATAAATTATAATATATTTTTTTGATATGATTTATGAAATGATGCATAAATTTAATGAATGATATTTTTATTAAAAATATCTAATTTTAAAATATTATGATGAAACATGATTGAACATATTGATTTTGTTATGCATTATATTGATTGATTTTGATACCATATGATTATGTGTATTTCTATCAAACTAGAATAAGAAATATGATTTATAAAGAATTTTGATTCAAGAATAATATGAATTGGCAACCTGACTATGTAAAGGATCCTATCAATGGGAGCAAATACGTTGGTAATTGATTTATCCTGAGAATTTATGTCGTCAGCAGACTAGCAACAAACTGCCAGCAGACCAGTGATTCTAAAGGACTTCATTCTCAGATGATTTACAGTTCATTGCAAGATGATATACGATATTATGATCCTGCCACAGAAAAAATATGGTCATAGTTCATGATTGATGAAAAGAACTTGAAAATGAAAGAAATTAAATTCTTGAAAGAAATCTAAATTTTTGAAAAGAATTGAATTTGGCATGAACTATATTGCATAATTGAAACTGATTTTATATTAATGAACTCTATATGCTTATTTTCTATAAATAACTATTTATTTTATTATCTGATTTAATTTAGCTAAAGTGATCATTGCTTACTGGACTGTCTAGCTCATTACCTCCTATTTTACTATTTTTATAAATTTTGAGAAACTCAGATGATACAAGATATGTGCGGGAGAGTGATTAGAAGCAAAATCTTGATACTTTTATTTTAGATTGTGAAAGTCTTATTGAGTTTGATGTAAGATCTATTGAATATTATTAAATTCATAGAAATATTAAAAATTAAAATTTAGATTGTTAGATTTTGGATTTAAATTATTGACTAATTATTTTGCTGTTACTTTATGATTGTATGATAAGATGCCTTGCATGCTTGTGAGAAGAGTTCTCTATAAGTATATGGTGGTTACTATGATCTCTGACTCACAATTTTGGATCAGGGGTGTGAAAACTATTGTGCCTTTATCCATTCCATGTCCTGAGGTGCAGTTAATGAAATGCTTCGAGACCCACTTCAACTTGCCATGCTACAAGATGGGGTAGGCCTCGAACGATTCTCTAGTTTGTTCCCTCGAATGATTCCCTTGCATTGAAATCAAATAGAGCCATGAAGCATCCTACGGATGAATGCCCCAGGGATCCAGTGGATAGATTAGTAAATTGATCTCTTTGAGATCCTGATCAGGGTGACGTTTGCTAACTGGATACCCCGAACACTTCTGGGGAAAAACTTTGGGTCTTCTCCAAGTTCAAGCTGAGGTCTCTAGATCGACCAGATCCTAACCAATGCTATAGATTCCAAGAAGCCCATGATAGTGATCCACATCAGAAGACGTTCTAGAGCCTACGACTCGAGGGGGACATCAGGATTCAGAAGAGACTCTACAAAATCATATCGACATCCACCCGACCACTCCTCCATGCCACCATAGCCTAGGACTCAGAAGATCCACCAACCTCAATCACATTCTAGGGATGAGAAAATCAAAACTCAACAAACCACATCTCAACATCGATGAATGTCCAAGTGGTTCGAACTCCCTCCATCATGGATTTGACGGCAAGACTTCCTACAACAGCCAACTCATAAATGCTAGCTTGACATCAGGGGAAGACCCAACTACAATAAGATTCATGGTCCCCATTGAAATCATTTTGGCAGCTACCCAATGCAGATCATTAGTGTCCCTAAACTCTATTGCATTCCCTCCACATCAGCATGAATCTGAAGGAGCATCCAACTGCTTCAGCCGTATCAATGAAGCCCTATAATCATAAAAAAGCTCGCCCCGACATGCAACCCTGAAGTCTATTAGGTGATCTACTTTTCAGTATGAAATACTTCAAACTGAAAAGTGGTGGCAAGTGTTGGTCCATATTCTATCCACCTGCTGACGTGTTCGAATCCCAAGTATGTGGCAGATATTTGGCTTCGTCATGCGGCAACCTGGGATATAAGATCCATGTGGCACTAGTGTCATCGATTGTTGGCCAATCACAAGAGGTTAGCAGTTCGGTGAACCCAGCATCATCAATCCCTAGCCGATGATGTCTCCCTTCCGACCCTACTCCCTACGAGCCTTCCTTCAGACCGGATGGCTTCAGGGGTGCTTGGCACACAGACCTTGCAGGATTGACACTCTGCTGCAAGCCCACTACCCCTTCAGATGTGGATGATTGCTCTTGAGAGACAGCCTGTCAATAGCCATTGCCTTAGCTTTGATAGCCACTACTCCAACTCTAGTGGGATCCACCATTCTAGCTCTGATTGTTGAAAAATATGTTATAAAGCCAATCGTCAGCATGTTGACGATTATGCTCATACTTGTAATTATATATGAATTTTTATTAATAAAAGTTATTTGGCTTTTTCATTATAATTTGTCCATCCTATTTTAAAATTTTGTGTTATGATGAAGTCTTTAGGACTATAATTAATTGACAAAAGAAGATTTGTCATTTAGTCCCTAAAAGTGTTCGGACCAAATGATATGCTATTAATAGGACGATAGTAATATCGAGTTTAGATTGTTGTGTGCCATATAAGTTGGTTATCTTTTTAATCAAAGAGTTTAGAGATACTGATATGGTATACAGATGAAATATAGGAGTACATTTACATCGAACGTGACCATTTACTGAGCATTCTGCTATCAAGAGTAGCTCGTGAAGGGTATGGATATAAGTGTCCCTCAGACCTGAGATCACCACGGTGACTTGTAAGTAACTCACTATACTTTAGTACCAGACCATCTGAGTTTCTAACTCAGTGATAGAAGGACACTGGATGCAGTCAAGTATTTATCAAGTACGTGTGTGAGTCAAGAAGAATTGATTCCTTTGAATTAGTAGGAGATATGCATCAGTGTATTTTAATTTAGTAAAAATCTTAGTCAGGATAATCTATGAGATAGATTTGAAAGGTTGAAATACAATATGGTCGACTAAATTAGGGTTAACAGTCAAACCCTAGGTTATCTTGAATATTAAGATCAAAGGGATGAATTATACAGTAACCATAAGTCAGTAGGTTCTAGAATGTTGCTTTACAATCTTTCGACCTATCCAGATATCAGATCCCATTGCTAGATGGTTACATCGATTGGTATAAAAAATTATTTCTATGCTATCAACTTAGATTTGAATCTATAGAGTCACATACATTAGAAGATTCGATCAGATCTGATGGCTATAGAGTCTAATTGAATTGTGACTCTGGTGAGGAGTCCCATTGAGACTGGGACTCTGAAGGAGAGTCCTACTGGACTGACACTCTGCTATTAGTAAAAAATTAATTAGTAATTAGATTATTAATTAACTCAATTTGATTGAGTAAAGAGCTTTAAATCAAGTCTAATTGAATTAGATTCAATTTGACTTAGTTTGGGTTTGATATAATCAAGCCTGATTGCAAGAGAAATTTGATCTTGATTCGATCAAGATTTGGACTCAGCTAATTCCTAATTAAGTTAGAAATTTATTAAGATAATTGGACTCCTAATTGGATTAGTTTATTTCTAATATTAGATTCAAATAAGATTTGATTTGGTTTAGAAATTAATTTGAATATGAAGAGTCCCAGTTGGCAGGGACTCTATCCTTATCCTTGCGCCAACCCTGGACCCATGCCCATAGCTCAATGTCAAATTGGATTTGGCTTGATCCTTTTGCCATCAAGGGAGTGGGCCCAATAAGGGTGGGTGGTAATAAATGGTGAGTCATGTTCTTATCTCCTGCCTAATTTGAATGCGATCCGAATTAGAGATAAGGTGATAAGAAAGAAAAAAATTTTTCAAAAATAAAAAAGGGGAGGTGCCAAATTGATTTTTTCCTATTTTCTCTAGAGTATTTTTGGGCGTGTGGGATACCAGATCTCCTTCCCCACAGCAACTCTCAAATCAAAAAATTTTGGGATGCCCAAGAGGGTTTTTGGCATGGAGATGTTGGCGCCCTCCCTTTGACCTAAACCCTAATCCCAATTCTATATAAAGGGGGCTCCTCTCTTGGATGTATCATCTATTGTTCCTTTGCTAGTTTTTATTTTTTCAGAGTTCCTTCTCCTCTTCCTCTCTTCCTCCTCCAGATATCCTCTTGCTTTGGAGCATCCAAGGTATTTGAAAAAGAAGGAAGAAATCAGCCTCCGAGTTTCTTGTAAGCTAGCACTTCCAAGGATCCTGATCTATGCCGATCTTCGCATGGACTTTCTGTAGAGGTCAGACAACTTCGTGTGGCTATGAGCAACCTGAAGGAGAGCCTTTTCAAGCATTAGACTAGCAAAGATCAAGAATCTTTCAGTTTGGTAATGGTTTCTAAACTCTCTTGATCGTTTTCTTAGATCTAATTGTTAGATCTAGAATTACATCATCGATCAGATCGATATAAGTTTTTTATTTTTTGATCTAAAGTACATCTTATTTCATATTATTTATCCTAACATGATAGTTTAGATTAGATCTTATGCATATAATTTAGATTATATTATTTAATCTTATTATTTTACTGCATAAATTTTTGAAATTGTATGCATAGTACTACTGCATGTTTTCTTTAATTGGTATCAGAGCCAAGTTCATTTTGATATGATTTATTATGCCTTTAGATCTGATTTTATGATATTAGATCTCATTATTTATGATTTATATTAGATTTAAATATATTTATTTTTAGATCTATTTTTTATCTTGTTAGATTAGATGATTTGAGTTGCAAAGTACTCAGATTAGGTAATCACCAAACTGTCTTATCATAGGAGCAAGTAAGATTACATGATCCTCTTCTTCCTTTCAATGAGGTGCTCTTATGGCGTGTAAGGGTGCCATTGTGAGATCTCATGAAGAAGAAAGTGAAAAAGAAAAAACTTATTTTCTTACAAAATCCTAGATCTTGAAACCCTAGGATTTGTTGTATGTAATACAAGTTGTAAAGAAATTAGTTACATCTAATCTTGATTAATCAAAATTATTTTGGTTTAAAATTATAAAAATTTAGATTTGATCTAAAAGAATTTTATGATTTAATGTAAAAAATTTACATAATTTTTTTTTTCAAAACCTAAATCATATTGATGTAAAAACTTAATTAAGAATTAAGTATTGGATTGATTAGATCTAAAATTATGATTTAAGATCTAATGATGTTGCATAAAATATGGGGCATGGATTAGCTCAAGTCAGGTCCATTTTTAATTGGATTAGACCTAAGGTTAGAATGAAAAAATTAATTGATCATATAGAAAAATTGATTAAGTCTAACTAAATATTGAATTAGATTAATCAAGATTCTCTAATATAATAGTTGTAGATGGTCAAGTTCATATCTTTGATTAGACCGAATGGATCTTGATTGTGGCTCAATGGTTGAATCTGAATCATTAGATTGGTCAAATCAAAACTAATTAACCAATTGATATCTAAGATAAGTTTGGCATTTCGATCGGTGGTTTTTAATTGGGAGCGGCTTACCTAGCTATTTCGATGGTGACTAAGACAAGCTTAGTAGACCCTTCCATCGATCTCAGTTACCTAACCAATTTGATGAATTATATTTTGATTAGATCACTAAATAATTTGAGTTAATCCATGTCATTAAGGTTGATCAGTGTGACTGATCTAGATGCCATTTCAATCAGCATGACCCTAATTCGATTTAATGACTTGGTGAAGTCAGTAGAAAGATTATGGTCTACTGATTAATCTCTTCTAAATTATTAGATTTCTTAAATAAGATAGTTATGATGATAACTAGATCATAGCCTCCCATTAAAGTGAATAGTAATTGATCCATTATTTTTGATTGACATTACAGGCACCATCCGTCTGGTGTTTCTCTGAATAATAGAATTATCATTCATTACATGATGACTCTATTATACTTTTTGATAAATGATTGGATTGATCAAGCCATCCTCAACCTGATAATTCCTTAGTTAGAATCATTGAGTAGGTTTATGTTAATGGTTTGACCTAATCAAGATTTTCAGTGGAGGCCCATCACCTACTGAATAAAATCTGAGACTAAATTAATTACTAAAAATTATTTAAAAAATAATTGATTGAAAATCTACCCATAGATGCATATGGGTTAGCCGAGCTGTTGGATTCCAGCCATGCAGTGGAAATAATTTTTAAATTTTTTTAAAATACTCAAATCAATAGCTTTATCAAATAAAACTATAGAGTCGAACCCAAAACCCTAGAATCACCTTACTGAACACGATCAAAGCAAATTTAAGCATATAAAGAGATAGAATATTATACTTTAACCAAAATAAAAAAGTGGCACTTGGGGAGAACTTGCTGAACACGATCAAAGCAAATTTAAGCATGCAAAGAGATAGAATATTATACTTTAATCAAATAAAAAAGTGGCACATTGGTGTTCTCCCCAAGTGCCCAAGGTAGAAGTCCTTCATAGTGATCTACACAGAAGTTGGCCAAGATCCTTCCCAACCGGTGCACAGCCACAGCCTTGTCTTCTCAAGAATACTATGGGTTTCAAACTTATGTCACGATCGCACCAAAGCTTAAGTTGCTTTTGATCTTACCACCAAATGATACCAAGAAAATACTCTTCAGATGTCATACAATCTAGGATTCAATTTTTGACTCTAACATATGAAAAAAATCAAATCCTAGGGTACTTCAGCAACACTTGCTGAAAATCTCACCACCCTTGTGGCAACTTTTGCCACTCAAATTCTCCTCTTTCTTTTTCTTAAATTTTTTTTAGATTTTTTTTTTATGATTTTTACATCCCTTCTCTCTAGCTCATCTAAAAATCTCAGCCAAAAGCTATCTGGAGCATCCCCTATAAATAGGGGACCAGGGGATGTTACATGGGATGAAGGGGTGCCAACTTTTGGCGCTCCAACTTCCCATGTGCCAAA
>NC_025997.2:83728869-83884234 GCF_000442705.2 Elaeis guineensis
TGTTGAATGCAGGTGAGTGTCTCATGTTGGATCCTTCCAGTATCTAAACATTTCTGTCTACAGACCTGTGCACAAGAGTTATATGACAAACATGTTAAGTCTTAAGTGTTGGTGCTTAAAGGAAAAACCAAAAGATCTGACAATATAGCATAAAGTTTTACAAAGCTTTTTGAATTAGAGTTTATGATTGTAAAGCATCCATGGACAGTGCAATGTCAACATTATGATAAGTATTGACTAAATGGGGCACAACAAACATCACTTTAAACCTGAAGTGAGTGTATCTGTGCGTGTATGCTGAAGTGAGAGTGAGAGGACAGACATGCAGAGAAAGAGAGAGTGGGGGGGGGGGGGGGGGATTAGGATCTGTGCACTTTCTTTTTTTTTTTTTTGTTTTCATCTCTTTGCTAAGTGGATTAAAAAGCCTACTTAATTGCTTCCTTTTCAGCTGTCAACCATACTTAGCTAGACATTTTCAGTATTTGATCTTGAACTACATACTATTAATTCATATGATGCTATCTTCCATTAGTTGGTTTAACTTAGAAGATGGTGTCTGCTGAATGTCTTGGACAGATAACATGATCAAATGACAATAACAGAATCAATAAAACTTTGCTTATAGAAAGATTGTGAAGTAGCTCAGCAATTCAGATGATTGTCTGCCAAGACTTTGATGATCTCACATCGCTTATTGGATTAGCAACAAACACCTAATTCAGCATAAGCATATAAGAAACACATTTCATCGGTAGGTTAAGTTTATGAATGACTGAGACTTCATTGAAATATAATCCACTTTACTGATTAACTGGAATTATTGTCTTCTTGGTATTAGTTTCATATGTTTTTGGTTGCAAAGAAGATTTTCAGTGATAGAATAATGGAACTGAGCCACAATCACATTCCATTTCTGCAAAAATGGATCCATAGGTGAAGGTGACCAAGTCTAGACAAATAACCAAAAAAACTAGAAGTACAGCCAAGAGTAAAAGATATGCATGAGTGATAAGTATGCAGATTAAGGATAATTGGATTTCACAGCTGTACAATAAACTAACAAAGCTCTATTTTTTTTTTTTTTTTTTTTTTATCCAACTAAACATCAAACTAGAATTTGGCATGTCTTGGCAGTGGTAGAAGCAGGAGGATGCTGTAACTCATCAGCAGGCCAAGCAAAGTCAGGTTAAAGCTTTTGGATCAGAGTTCTTTAGATATGTGCACTGGGAGCCTCCAAATTTATATCAAAAAAATAAAACATTACCCAAACAACGTAACTTGAGACAATGCAGGATTCCTTGGAAACTGGACTCATGCTGTGGTGCCTACTAGCAATTCCGATATTATTATTGCTTATACTAAAATAAGCCCCATGCGGAAGCCTCAGACTCTAGATTGGTGCTGGACTCTGAAGCTTTGCATTATACATGGTAGAAGTTTACAAGATGACAATTCCATGTCTTTCAGAATGAAGCAGAAATGTCAAGAATTTTTGGGTTACATGGGAACATGAATTTTAAGTAAAATTTTCTAATAAGTGAAAACATTTTGTGAAATAACAAAAGGATGTCCCAATGCATGAGGCTCCTGTGGTCCTGCCATTGCAGGGTTTGGGAAGTCCAATGCTGCAAAATAACAGTACCTTGAAAATATGAATGCACGAATCTGGATATTTTTGCTTGAATCAATGTGTCATGCCCCGAACCCAACACTCAGGTCGGATACGTGATGGCCGCATACTCTTTAGGACAAGTCCTAAAGAATATGCAAGGCCAAAAATAATTCATTATAACCTCAACATCCATAATATCTAAATTTAATAATAATTAGTAAAACTTATATAATTATAAATCAAATTTCTTCAATCCTCTGATCAGTATCAACGACACTCTATTTATGCATCCGCTTACTCGCACATCCATATCATAGCCAACCATAAGCATCCTGTACTTTGAGAAGAAAAAGAGAAATGAAGGGGTGTGAGCTTTACAATCCAGTAAGAATCCCACATATCACACCAGTATAATAATATAATCTGAAAATAAGGATAAGCAATAAAACATAAAATCTCATGTTCAATATCCAGAATACTGCAAACATCTATAAATTATCTGTGTTATCAAAAGAGATGCATCAACATATGTTAATGAGTGAAACACTTTTATTCAGCATTAATTTTATGTCTTATTTTCTATTTCTCTTTTCATAATCATATGATCTTTAATTTTTTTCTTTCTGACTTTGGACTAATCAAGTCTATACTTCAGTCTCCATCCGAACAAATTTTCATACATAAGCCTTTCAATGCTATCCCAGGTATGAACTTTTGGTTGGTTGTCCCACGTACGAAAGCCTGTGGGGGGCTGTCCCAAGCATATGACGGGCTGTTCCAAGCATGAGCTCCTGACCGGCTGATCCACGTATAAGCCCATTGGGGCTATCCCAGACATAAGCTCCTGATGGGCTGTCCCAGGCATAAGCTCCTGGCGGACTGTTCCCCATGACGAGGCTAGCTAGTCCAAATCATATCTCTTATTTTTTTGTTTAATTATTATATGCTGATTTCATCAAATCAATTCTGATTTATAGTGTGATCAAAATAGATATGTTATATCCATATAATCATACCATCAATCACCTATACATATATATTGACATAACATACTCATGCTTAAAAATCATATAAGCAAATAACTGTATCTCAAGCATAGCAAATTTATCGATCACAAATTCAATGATGCAAAACCAACAATACAAGACCAACGATAAAATAGCATATATAATGGTGATCATATATAAAGATTCTTACCTCTATTGATGATTGATCAAAGCATAAGAATTAACGAACTCTTTAATTTATGAATTTCGAAAATAAGATATTCTACTCGATATTTTGTGCAGACAGTTGCATCTCTACATGACCATGATCAAATATAAAAATCATATATGAAGAAATTACGGATAAATGATCCTAATAACATAAATCCAAGACCTCTTCTAGAGTCAACCAAAATTGAGATTTATCTAAGTATCTAGACCCTCCACTGGTCCATAAGACTTCTAGAGAGAGAAAATCTATGAAGAGAGAAAAAAATTTTAGAGAGAAAAAAATTTAGAGAAAGAAAGTAGAGAGAGAATCTTCATATTCTTCAGATGAAGAAATCATGATCGAGATCATCAGAGATCATATCAGGATGACTCAATATGGATTAACTATAATCAGATGCTATAAATTTCGAATAAGGATCGAGCTAGGATCCAACCTACTGCATGAATTTTGAAGTGATTTCAGGTCATCTTATATTCATCTCAAGTTCATCCTAGGGTTCGTGATGCAATTAGAGAGAGAGTAGAAAGATTTTAGAGAGAGAAACTAGTAAAAAAAATAGAGAGAGAAACTTTTAGAGAGAGAAGCTGGAGAGAGAAAGGTAGAGAGAGAAGAGAGGAAAGAGAGAGAGAACTCTCTCTCATTTTTTTTCTTCTTCTTTTTTTTCCCTTTTCTTTTTTTGTTTTCTTTTCTTTCCTTTTCTTTTTCCTTTCTTTTCCTTTTCCTTTTTCTTCTTTTTCTTTTCTTTCCTTTTTCTTCTTTTCTTTTTTCTTCTTTCACAGGAGAGGGAACCCACGTCCCTCTCTTCCTTCTTTTTTTTTTTCTCATGGAATAGGAGAGCTCTTGCTTCCCCTTATTCCCGAGCTTAGAGGATCCCCTCCACCATCGGCATCCCTTAAGACTGGAAGAGCAATCCTGGACGGCGACAATCAGCCTAGTTCAATGACCGACGGCAGCTCAAGCACCGAAAAATCAAGCTTCGAACTCAAAATAGGAGATCCATCCCTTTTTCTTTGATTTTTCCTGATTACCGACCGATCATCGAGGGCCAAACCTCTGAAGAAGGAAAGTAAAAAGGTAGGGTCATGACCCATGGATGGCACCGCTGGTGACCAAAAAAGATGAGAAAAGGACTCAGTTAAAATAGAAAAAAATAGAGCTTTATTTTTTGGTGGCATTTCCGACGAGTCCGATGGCCGACGGTTGTGTGCAATGGCATGAGGAGGGGAAGGAAGAGAGAAAGGAGGGGCAGGGCTTACCTCAAGCTCTGACAGTTTCTTTGGTGAGAAATTTAGGCAGATACGGTGAGAGTGTTCACAGCTTCAATGGAAGAATCTGAGGAAAAGGAGAAGGGAAAACTGGTGCTCGTCGTGGCCGACCATAGAGGAGAGAAGAGAGATTTTTATAGGGCTCTTCCTAGGGTTCTTATTTGCCCTAGGAGACCCTCTCCTAATCGGGCAAGGGAAGGAAAGAGATTTTTTTTTAGGATGGGTTATTACATTCTCTTCCTCTTAAAATAATTTCATCCTCGAAATTAAGTTGTGTTGTTTGAGGTACATAATTCAAAAGTATATATTTTTCATGTCATTCTCAAGCTTTCACTAATCTCTTACATATTATTTATTTCTTATGATTCTTGATATAACAAAATTATTTAAAATCTCAAATTTTTTCTTTTTATATTGATTTCTCAATTTTTTCAAAGAACAGTAATATTTTGACTTTATATTAAAATATCATAGTTATTTAACTAATACATTCCACTTAAAATTCATAATTATCTCAGACTACTTGTGATAGAAAATAAAGAAAGGCCGATCATCGAGCCTTCTTTACAATCATTGATTTCTTTTTCCTTTTGACCTTCCAACAAATTTAACAGGTAGACTTTCTTCTTAAAAAAATCTCAACCTTCTATGTCAGTTTGACTAACAACATTAAATCTCAAAAACATGATATCTGTGTCAATACATTCTAGGTTTGAACTAACAAAAGAACTATCAAGCTGTTAATAATAAACTTGAGATATCTAGGATTTTTTGGCATTATCTACAATGAAATAACTTATTGGCAAAAATTGCACAGCTATGATCAGATTAGGTCAAAAATATCAGTAGCATCTTTTCATTATCAATAAAATCTTTCTTTATTTATAACTAATGTATTCCATCATAATATCTTTTGAATCAAAAAAATTAATATTTCTAATCAATTTAATCCACCATGCTTTTGCTGTGCATTTTGATCTTAATTTATCAATTTGTATAGATTTATCGAAAGATAAGAATATCCTAGTATGTTAGATCAATCAAAGATAGATCCAACCTTCAAATTTTATATAAAACTTAGAGCAAAATTTTGAGTTTCTTTGTCTTTACTATCCCTTGGGTATAGCACATCAAAATTAAATCTTCATCTACTTTCTATGTTTGAAATCTAATATAAGTTTTACCACTCCTTAAGAATCCAATATGTCTAGAATTAATTTGAGTTAATCTTCGATTTACTTACAATCATTTAGACAACTTCCAAACCAACCTTTCTTTACAAAAGAATTAATTCCAACTTGGACAAATTAGAAGAACTCAAGTCAATATTTTCGTAAGTAGAATCAACTTGGTTATTTCTTGTAAAGATCCCTTCATCACAACCCTCAGCATCAATAGATAAATCCATACAAAATCTTATCCCTTATATAAGTCATTCAAAATTTAACAATAACAAGATACCTTAGATCAGCTCAGAAATATGAACTTTGATTTGAATTACCGTCCACTATCTTCAATAATCATAAAAAAAAGTAAAGAATCTAATCCAAAGATAGAAATATAAATTATTACAGATTTCATCATAATGTGTATATCATACTCTAACAAAACTAATTTTCTTATTCAATTTAACAATAATATCAAAATACGTTAGATCCATTTAGAAAAGTAAATTTTTAACTTAAAATTCAATGCAACTTGAAAGATCAAGAAATCAGATCCAAATATGATATTTTGAATAACTAAAGATTTTACCAAGATGTAAATCTCATATTCTCATAATAAAATCTAAGTATATTTTTCATCCAAAATTGAGTTTCATATATGACCTCTGATAGGTTCAATGCTCAAAAATATTTTTTTCTCATATGATATGATTCATTCTTCGACCATATCCTAATTGACTTCTTTTTGATAAGTCCAAACTTTATAATGCTCAAATAATTATCATCGAAGTTATCATGGTCTTCATCCATATAAGTTTCGCATTAAAAAATCATCGAGTATACTCAACACAACACATCAATATCTCCCTCTTCATTTCAGGGTCAACACTTCTCATACTCAAGTCAACCCTACTAATTGAAATCTAAGATATAACTCGCTAATTCTATAATAGACATCGTATGCCACTTATGCATAAATTTCATCATAATATCTATTGATTCAAAATCTAAATATTGAATCTTTTCTTTTATGTCTATCATGTTCTTCATGATTATAAACTAAGTTCAAATATCACTAAAGTCATAATTCTGAATAATTATAACCTTAAGATCAAATACCACTTAAGTCATATTCTCTAGTGATCATAACCTAAACTCTAATATCATTCTATCACATCCTTAATGATCATAACTTTAAACTCTAATATTATCTATCATACTCTATTGATTATAAATCCAGAGTTTTGATATCACTTATGTTACAATATTTAGTGACCTTAAACCTAAGCTCTGGTACTATTCTGTCATATCCTAATCACTTGTATTATAGTCCCCAAATGATCGTAACCTAAGCTCTAAGCTCAGATACCACTCTATCATATCCTATTAATCTTATATAAAGTTTTGATATCACTTCATAATCCCTAGTGACTTGATAAACACATAATTTAAGTCATTTAAAGCAGAAAATTATATTTAATTTATTTTATTTATTAAGAATTTGATATTTCTTTTTATGTTTTATAGGAAAGATGATCGCCGATACAAAGAGTTCAAGTCATAGATCAAAAAGACTCAAGTTTGAAGAAATTTGGACTTAAAATAAAATTAAAATAAAAAAAAGATGCATCCGGTATTATAGAAAAAGAAGATACTATGCAAGGAATCCAAAAGGATATAGATGTCATTGTAAAGAAATAAAAGTTTCTTTTTGGTATGTGAAAAAGCTGGTTCACGTTGAATTTCTCTGGGCGCACGTCAATGTGGGCGCGCGTGAACACGGGCGCGCGTGAATGCCCACGCGTGAACGCACGGATGCGGGACGGATGCGACGCAGATGCGGAACACGCGGATGCGGGACGGATGCGGTGCGGATGCGGGACGCGGGCAGGACGCGGAACGCGTGAGGCATGGACGTGGCGTGACCGTGAGCGCGGGCACGGGTGCAGCATCGTGCGGGTGTGGGCGCACGACAGATGGGTTCACAAGAAATTTTTGATGGCGGTCAAACAAATGCTTATTAAAGGAAAAAAATTAATATTTAGAAATATTTTGAAAGATTTGTATTTTTTTTAGTCCCACATCGGAAAATCATGTAAAACTCCTCCCTCCTAACACCTATAAAAAGACTTTTGTACTCCCATTGGAGGGGGAGCCCAGAAATTCTTCTAGAGCCTTGCATAGAGGAATAAAAAGGGACTACTTCATGAGCAGCTAGGCTAGCAGTCTCGGGAGTGGAGAAGAAATTTTGTAACGACACAGAGATGGTTTATTGTTCTAAATTTTTCTGTATTTCTTTATATGCAATAAAGATTATGCTTTTTATTTAAATTATCATGAGTTCTTTATTTGCTCCCTTTCATATGCTTTTATTTATGCTTTCTTGTTAGATTAATATTAGGAACAACTTTTACTTTCCGGAGACGCGCCGTGATCTACGGATACGGGGCGTGCCGAGGAAAGAAGAGTTGTTTACCTAGTACTTTCCGGAGATGCGCCGTGATCTACGGGTACGGAGCGTGCCGAGGAAAGACAGATATTTTTTCTAAGATTAATTACATCTATTTAGTTAAAAAAGAGATACAACTCTGCTAATGCAAATTAATTCAAAACTTTCGAGCTTTTTATTTTCTAATTACCTCAATTTTAAGATAATTTATTTTCTAAATAAAAAACAACGTTTCTTTCTTTTATCTTGCAATCTCAACTTAGCCCAAGGTCCCTGAGGATACGATCTCGACTCATCCTACCTACGTAGTGAATAGAGTTATTTTTGGTGCTATCAACGACTACGCATCAAATTTTGACGCCATTGCCGGAGATCTTGGCACGGTTGAATTAAAAAATTTAAAAAAAAAATTAAAAAAAAAATACTTTTCAGTTTTTATTTCTCGTTTTAAAATTTTTTTTCAGTGCTTTCTAGCTAGATAATCTTATTTGCATAATTACATAATTACCTTGCATAACTAATTTACTACTTAGGAATTTTTCTGCTTAGAATAATTTGCTACTTTTTATAGCCTAGTAATTTATTGCTTTTTAGACTTAATCACTTAAATTTGTTTTCTTGCAAAACTAAAAAAAAAATTAAAAAAAATATATAAAAAGATAAAACTATAAATAAAAAAAAAGCCACTGACATTTCATAACACTTAACTAAAATAGCGTAACCTCAAATATAAAAATTTCTAACTTGATTGGACACCTTGTTTATTTGCATTGCATCTCCATAATTAATCTTAAGGGCAATAACCCATTAACCAGATAAGGTGGAGATTTGATCACCCTTCCTTGGCCCACAAATCACTCCCTTGCATTTGCATAACCTAGACCTTAATTTAAAATCAACTAGACGTCAGCCCTAGGAATTTCAAGCTCAATAGGATAAGAAAGCTCTAGAGTTGAACCGAGTGCGGATTGGTTAATTGCTCGGTGTCTAAGGCAAGTGGTTAAAGAAAGTGATTTTCAATTGGTTCCGTTGACTGACCTGGCCAACTTAGTTGGTGTCTAAGGAAAGCAACGAGCAGGGAACCTCCCACATCTTACGCTTACCTGGCCAAGTCAGTTAGTCAGTCTTGAGCTTGGAGTGCTCAAAGGAGGTCTTGAAAGTTAGGAGCTGTCTAGATCTAAGTTAACCTTAGGATAGAGAGTCTATGATTGTTTAAGTTGATTGCAATTAACATCTAATTATTAACTAATTTCTTCCTTTTCATAGATTTAAGATTCTTAGGTTCTTCTCTTTAGATTTTCTTCATTCTTTTCTCACTTTATTATAAAAATATATATTATAAAAAAAAAAATTTGTGTTTGCTCTACAGTATAATTGTAAGGTGTATGCTTGGCCGTAGATCGTTACGATCAGAAATCCAACCTTTTGATCCAGAAATAGAAAGAACCTTTAGAGCCAACAGACGTAAAAATATGGACCGAAATCAGGAGAATGATCCACCCAAGCAATTGAAGGAGTACTTTACTCCTTCCACATATACCTACTCTCCTTGTATTCAAGTACCCCCTGTGGAGGCCACTCAATATGAAATTAAGTCCAGTATAATCCAAATGTTACCTTCATTTTATGGACTTAGTAATGAGGACCCTTATAAACATCTTGAAGAATTTCTTGAAATATGCTCAACTGTCAAAATTCACAACTTCTCCGATGATGCTCTTAGGTTGAAATTATTCCCTTTTTCACTTAAGGACAAAGCCAAATACTGGCTACATACTTTGGATTCCATGACTATATCAACCTGGGACCAGCTGCAAGGAGAGTTTCTCAAGAAATATTTTTCCATAGGAAAAACTAATCAAATAAGAAAAGCCATAACTAGTTTTTCCTAATTAGATGGAGAAATGTTTCATGAAACATGGGAGAGATTAAAAGACCTTATTAGAAAATATCCCCACCATGTGTACCCAAGTGGTAGTTAATCCAATATTTTTATGATGGACTCTCTGAAAGACATCGACAAATGGTCGATGCATCATGCGGTGGGATATTTATGCTGAAAAGTGAGGATGAGGCATGGCAACTGTTTGAAATTTTAAGTGAAAATTCATTACATCATATGCTGCCTCTATTAGAGATAAACCCATGTTAAACCCAAAAAGAGGTGGAATATATGAAGTAGGAAATGCCATAGATATCCATCAAAAGGTAGATGAACTGTCCCAAAAATTAGATTGTCTTCTAAATACTGGACAATCCCCGATTCCACCTAACCCAATCCAAGAAGTTTGTGCATTGTGTGCAAGTCTGAACTATTTTGTTAGTGAATGCCCAGCCGCACCTCAATTTTCTGAGTTTGTGCACGAGCAGGTTCAGCAAGCTCAAGTCCAACAAGCTCGCAGACCAGAAACGATCCATATTCGAACACTTATAACCCCGGCTGGAGAAACCATCCAAATTTTTTCTGGAGACTACAACCAGTGTTGGTCCTGCCACACCTCGACCTCAATATCAAGACCCAACATATAGGCATGGACCATACCATCAATTTCAAAATGTTCCTCAACCGTCTACACTGGTCACAGCTCAGCTTTTGAGGAAAAAGTCCTGAAAGCATTAGAACGATTAGAAGTCAACACTCAGACCCTTAACTCTCCACACACAATTCCATTGCTAAGCTAGAGACCCAAATAGGTCAACTAGCAACTGCATTCAGTAGAGGGAAGGAGAAAATTACCTAGCCAACCCGAGAGCAACCCAAGAGGGCAATTTGTGATAGAGAGTTCTAATACCCCAGAAGCTTTTTCTGAACATGCCAAATCAATCATGACTCTGAGAAGTGGGAAGGTCATTGAACACACTAGTAAAACCAATGAGACCGACCCTAAACCTCTAACTGAATCCAAATCACCAAGAACAAGGAGGACCTGAAAATAGAGAAGGAACCAACTGCACCGGAATCATCTTACTTGCCTAAAGTCCCATTTTCGGATGCCCTGAAAGCCCCTATTCCTGCAGATAAGAAGGGAGGAAAACTCGATGAGATGTTGGAATTGTTTAAGCAAGTCCAAATTAATCTTCTCCTTCTAGACGCAATCAAACAGGTCCCTGCTTATGCCAAATTTTTGAAAGATTTGTGCACCCAAAAAGTAAATCTAGATCACAAATTCCAAAGAAAGTACGTCTCACTGAACAGGCTAGTTCTGTCTTCCAGCATGCCACTCCTCCAAAGCTTAAGGACCCAGAGCCCCCATCATTTCCTGTGTTATAGGAGATTATCACATTGAAAAAGCTCTTCTGGATTTAGGGGCAAGTGTGAATCTTTTACCTAGTTCGGTGTATGAACTTTTTGGATTTAGAGAACTGAAACCCACATCAGTCACACTGCAGTTAGCCGACAGATCAATTAAGGAACCACGTGGAATGCTTGACGATGTCTTGGTCAAGGTAGATGAGTTTTACTTTCCAGTTGATTTTTTGGTTCTCGATATGGAATTAAGTGGCAACCCCAGACAAATTCTCATTATCTTAGGACGACCCTTCCTAGCTACGGCAAATGCATGCATTAATTGTAGGACAGGAGTCATGGACGTATCGTTTGGGAATAAGAAACTAAGACTGAATGTGTTTGGTGCTTCCCAAGGACCATCAATGGATAGTTGCTTCGAAGTAGATACACTAGAAGATATTATAGAAGATGCAACACCCATAATTCTAGCACCAGACCCCTTAGATACTTGCTTGGCTCACTTTGGAGTGTGTGACTTTGAGGAATATATGAAAGAAGTTAACATCTTGTTAGATACACTACACGATAAAACCACTCCTCCATGGACAATCAAGTATGAGCCATTGCCCACATTAGCCAGTACACCAATAGTCCCATCTTTAGAATCACCACCTACGTTAGAATTGAAACCTCTTCCTGCTACGCTTAAGTATGTATTTCTAGGACTCAATGACACCCTCCCGGCAATCATTGCATCAGACTTGACCCCTAATCAGGAAGCACAATTGGTTGGTATTCTGAAGGAACATAAAGAGGCTATCGGTTGGTCCATTGCCGATTTAAAAGGAATTGACCCCTCCATTTGCATGCACCATATTCATTTTGAGGAACATGCCAAACCCCATCGAGATATGCAGAGGAGATTGAACCCAAACATGCGTGAAGTAGTAAAGAAAGAGGTGGTAAAGTGGTTAGATGCTGGAATCATCTATCCCATATCCGATAGTAAATGGGTCAGTCCCACTCAAGTAGTACCTAAGAAATCTGGTATTACTGTGGTGGAGAACGAAGAAGGTGAACTACTTCCAACTCGCATATCATCTGGATGGCGAGTATGCATAGATTATAGAAAACTGAATGCCGTTACTAGGAAGGATCATTTTCCATTGCCCTTCATCGACCAAATCCTAGAACGGTTAGCAGGATAAAGTTTCTACTGTTTTCTTGATGGTTATTCAGGGTACAATCAAGTACCTGTATTTTTGGATGATCAAGAAAAAACTACCTTCACCTGCCCCTATGGCACTTTCACTTTTTGGCGTATGCCATTCGGGCTTTGCAATGCACCCGCTACATTTCAACGGTGCATACTAGCCATTTTTTCGGATATGGTGGACAAATATCTTGAAGTTTTTATGGATGATTTTTCTATGTTTGGAACCACCTTTGAGGATTATCTCCATAATCTTTCCAAAGTTCTTCAACGGTGTTGGAGACAAATCTTGTCCTAAGTTTGGAAAAGAGCCATTTCATGGTGCGGAAAGGAATTGTATTAGGACATATTATTTCTGAAAAAGGAATCGAGGTAGATAAAGTCAAAGTTAAGGTTATTTCAAAACTACCACCCCCTACTTCGGTCTGACAAATATGATCTTTCTTAGGTCATATCGGATTTTATAGACGCTTCATCAAAGACTTTAGCAAGATTTCAAGACCCTTGTGCAATCTGTTGGCCAAGGATACACCATTTGTCTTTGATGAAGACTGTTTGAAAGCGTTCAACACATTACGAACATCCCTGACAACAGCACCCATAATAAAATCCCCTGACTGGTCCATTCCATTTGAGATTATGTGTGATGTCTCTGACTTTGCAATAGGTGCCGTCTTAGGCCAAAAAATCAATAAGGAGCCACATGTGATCTATTATGCTAGCAAGACTCTTTTCGATGCCCAATTAAACTACACCACAACAGAAAAAGAGCTACTAGCAGTAGTGTTCGCCCTTGAAAAATTTCGCTCATATCTGTTAGGGTCTAAGGTTCTAGTTTACTCTGATCATACGGCTCTGAAACATCTCCTCTCAAAGAAAGAGACTAAACCGCATTTGATCAGATGGATCCTTCTTTTACAAGAATTTGATCTGAAAATTTGAGATAAGAAGGGTTCTGAGAATGTGGTAGCTGATCACATCTCCAGGATCTTAGTCGAACACACGATAGGCATAGATGAGGTCAAAGAAAAATTTCCTGACGAATAACTTTTCGCAATCTCCTCTAGCCGTCCTCCATGGTTTGCCCATATTGTCAATTACTTGTCAACAGGACAAGTACCTTCTCACTGGACAAAACAAGAAAAGGATCGATTTTTCTCGCAAATTAAACATTATTTCTGAGAAGACCCTGAACTATTCAAATACTGTCCTGACCAAGTTATTCATCGTTGTGTCTCCGAGAGTGAATTCCTAAGCATTCTCACTTTTTGCCATTCTTCGGCATGTGGGGGACATTTTAGTGGAAGAAAAACTGCAGCAAAAGTACTGCAGAGTGAGTTTTATTGGCCAACGCTTTTCAAGGATGCACATGAATTTGACCGAAGTTGTCTGCGATGTCAGCAAACAGAAAATTTATCCAAGAAGGATATGATGCCGCTGACCCCCATTTTAGTAGTAGAAATCTTCGATGTTTGGGGGATTGATTTCATGGGACCTTTTCCAGCCTCATTTGGATTTGAATATATTCTGGTGGTAGTTGATTACGTATCAAAATGGGTGGAGGCAATAGCTACACGGACTAATGATAATAAAATTGTAATTAGTTTTATCCAACGAAACATCATTAGTTGATTTGGCTTCCCAAGGGTGATCATTAGTGATGGGGGGACTCATTTTACGAATAAACATTTTGAAGCACTTATAAAAAAATATAATATTTCACATAAAGTGGCCACACCATATCACCCCCAAACTAATGGTCAGGTAGAGGTGTCAAATAGGGAGATTAAACATATCCTAGAAAAGACGGTTAGGCCCGATAGAAGGATTGGTCTCTTTGCTTAGACGATGCATTATGGGCTTACCGTACTGCTTTTAAAACACCCATAGGAATGTCTCCCTATCGACTTGTATTCGGAAAAGCTTGTCATTTGCCGTTGGAATTGGAACATCGTGCATTTTGGGCCATAAGGCAATTTAACTTTGATATGAAAAATGCAGGTTCCAATAGGAGACTCCAATTAAATGAACTTGAAGAGCTACGCAATGAAGCGTATGAGAGTGTCAAAATTTATAAGGCTCGAACTAAAGCATACCATGATAAATTTATTGCACGAAAAATGTTCGAGCCCAATCAAAAAGTTTGGCTCTTCAATTCTAGGTTGCGTCTGTTTCCTGGAAAACTTCGCTCACGTTGGGACGGACCTTTCATTGTAACTCAGGTATTTCCTCATGGAGCTATAGAACTCAAAAATTCTAAATAGGGAAACACTTTTAAAGTGAACGGTCAGTGATTGAAACCTTACATAGATAGAATTAGTGATGGAGAATTAATTGAATCTGTTGATTTAGTGGATCCAAAACTGCCATAAGACTCAATTCAGTCTGGCTGAAGACATAAAACTTAGCACTTGTTGGGAGGCAACCCAACGATTTTATTTTTATTTTATTTTTTTTTTTTTCGTAGCTGCAGGAATTTAGAACAAGAGTCTATTAATCAATGAAGCTATCTTCAACTTTCGAAGCAAAATTATCCCAGGTGCACTCTCTCCTTTTATTTTCTTTGCTTTCTTACTTCATTGAGGACAATGTAGATTAAGTTGGGGGGGGAGGAAATTAATCAAATCCTTGAGTATGGTCTGAAATAATTAGTTTTGTGTATCCAAATTTTATTTTGATTAAGAGTCAATTAGGCATCCTAAACAATGAATGATTAATGGTCAAGATAATTTTAGAGATACTGAGGAATAAATTATTAAGAAAACCCAATGAATGGTAGGGTTTAGACTAGATCAAATTTTAGGAGTGATTCTACAACCCTCTTCTTACTGATCTCAATAAAGAATCTGCTTAATGAGAAATTGGGTGGAAAGGTCGAGGTATGTAAAAATTATCCTTAAAATTTACTTAAAAAAAAAAGAAAAAAAAAAAAAGAAAAAGAAAAACAACATTGATTTTCTACTGAGTAACCGGACCCTTTCGCCTAAGTAAGCATTGTGGTTCGCGTAAAAAGGTAGGCAATGTTAAAAAAAAAAAAAAAAAAGAGGACTAAATTGCAAGAAGATAATAAACCTCTTTCCCATTAAGTTAGAGGATTTAAAGAGTAAAATGGAGAGTTGGTGAAAGAAAAGCTCTTGAAATTTTTTTAGTTAATACTCAGCCATTAATTGGGTCAAATTGATAATCCAATGAAATATCTCTTTAATGGTCTGACCAAGTATCATCTACCTTTTGGGATGCCTAACCTAATTTTGATTCAAGATCGAGTCGGTGCACAATGCTGATATATCTATTTTACTCGAGGACGAGCAAAATTCAAGTTGGGGGTGTGATAAATACTTAATTTAAGTATTTTAAATTAAAAAATTATATTTAATTTATCTTATTTATTAAGAATTTGATGTTTCTTTCTATGTTTTACAGAAAAGGTAATCGTCGATACAAAGAGTCCGATTCATAGATCAAAAAGACTCAAGTTTGAAGAAAATTGGACTTAAAATAAAATTAAAATAAAAGAAAGATGCATCCGGTATTATAGAAAATGAAGATACTATGCAAGGAATCCAAAAGGATATAGATGTCATTGTGAAGAAACAAAAGTTTCTTTTTGGAATATGGAAAAACTTGTTTCACGTGGAATTCTCTCTTGGGCGCGTGAATAATGCTCTGGGCGCGTGAACGCCCGCGCGTGAATGCGCGGACGCGGGCAGGACGTGGTGCGGACGCGGGCAGGATGCGGCGAGGATGCAGGCAGGGTGCGGAATGCGTGAGGCGTGGACGTGGCGTGACCGTGGGTGCGGGCACGGGTGCAGCATCGTGCGGGTGTGGGCGCACGGCAGACGGGTTCACAAGGAATTTTTGATGGCGGTAAAACAAATGTTTATTAAAGAAAAAAAATTAATATTTAGAAATATTTTGAAAAATTTATATTTTCTTTAGTCCCACATCGAAAAATCATGTAAAACTCCTCCCTCCTAACACCTATAAAAAGACTTTTGTACTCCCATTGGAGGGGGAGTCCAAAAATTCTTCTAGAGCCTTGCATAGAGGAATAGAAAGGGACTACTTAATGAGCAGCTAGGCTAGCAGTCTCGGGAGTGGAGAAGAAATTTTGTAACGACACAGAGATGGTTTATTATTCTAAACTTTCCTGTATTTCTTTATATTCAATAAAGATTATGTTTTTTATTTAAATTATCATGAGTTCTTTATTTGCTCTCCTTTATATGCTTTTATTTATGCTTTATTGTTAGATTAATATTAGGAACAACTTTTACTTTTCGAAGATGCACCGTGATCTACGGGTACGGGGCGTGCCGAGGAAAGAAGAGTTGTTTACCTAGTACTTTTCGGAGATGCGCCGTGATCTACGGGTACGGAGCATGCCGAAGAAAGACAGGTATTTTTCCTAAGATTAATCGCATCCATTTAATTAAAAAAAAAAAGAGAGATACAACTCTGCTAGTGCAAAGTAATTCAAAACTCCCGAGCTCTTTATTTTTTAATTACCTTAATTTTAAGATAATTTATTTTCTAAATCAAAAACAATGCTTCTTTCTTTTACCTTACAATCTCAACTTAGCCCAAGGTCCCTGAGGATACGATCTTGACTCATCCTACCTACATAGTGAGTAGAGTTATTTTTTTGGTGCTATCAACGACTACGCATCAGTGTGCTCCCCTCTGGCACACTCCTTTGAGGTGAACCCTGATCTTGCAGAGGCATAAAAAAGTTACATCGAGCGGAGGTGAGCAGCGATGATGCTTCGATGCCCAGAAGGATGACATCCTGGAGAGATGGCTAGATGGTTTCAACTTCAAGTGGCAGGGGGGCTCCATTTATAGAGGAGCCATACTCTAGCACCTCCAACTATCCCACTGGCCATGGGATGCATGTCCCCATGGGAGAGGCCTCAATGATCGTGCCATCAAGAATCGAAGCACCAATTGTCCCTCTTAATGCATCATCATCATCGAAAAGACATCCGACATTAAATACCTAGAGAGTACGGCTCACCAGTGTATAGACCTAGCTCCAACAAAAAAGAGGAAAAAGATGAAGAAGGAGAGGGGAAAAGGTGTTTAGCATGGCTTTGAGTAAAACAAAGAATATTCGGATGCTCGCATGAACTCTAATGACTGGATCAGTGGACCAACCTCTTGGAGATACCCTGGCTCAGATGCCATGACTTCCAGATATGGGTCGGCAGGGTGCCAAAGATGGGAGAATGTCCTAACCCAAGATGAGACTCCATAAATGAAAATCTTGGAAACAACCTAATGACAAATGATGGAGGTCAAAACAATCGATAGAGATGGTTCGACGATGGATAGTCGAAAAGTCAGCTTAAGAATTGCCTTAAAAATCTTTGTCGAGTGAGTCACAACCTCCAAGAAAGATCTAACTATCCTAAAGATCTACTTGATGAAGGAGATCGGACATATCCCAAAGACCTCAATTTGATGATCGTGCGATCGTACAGAATCAAAGGTCTCGATGAAGAACCTATTCTCAAAGAAAAGAATTGAGATGCAATCATGGAAGAGGTACACATGATAAAAGCCCATCTTTCATTTGTAATGTAATTACAAAAATGGTGCCAAAGGAGGCATTGGGCAAACAAACAAAAATTAAAGGGATGAAGACCTAATCTTCATCCGAGGAGAATGCCCCCACTTCTTTGTCACTGTTCCCTGGGCGGAAGTGGTGCAGGTCCAGCTATGGCATCATATACTTCAGATGGATCTTGCAATTCTCGAAGCCCTGGATAAAAACGGTGGTGAAGGCATCAAGGAGCTCCTCCTTGAAGGCCTCTGAAGCTTTATACTCCACGATGCAATGGAGTCGGGTTTCGACAAAGGCCTTTATGGAGGTCCCCTGGTGGATCATCCCTCTAGAGAGGGAGGAACCCTCGCTAGCTCGCCCGAGATTCTCAGAGAGAATGGCGCTTGGCCAACATTGGGAGGCTCAAGTGAGGCGGTCTTCACCCTCCTGGGTAGAGGCTTCCCTCTTAAGAAGGCCATCTTCTTCTTAATTCCTTCTGCACCGATTGCGGTAATGGCTCCATCATAGCAGCATGCAAAAGAACAAGGAAGAGTTCTTTGGTGAGTGCGTTCATCACAAAGGGGGATGATCTATTTATACAGATCCTGAATGGTGTATGCCTGGCTAATTGGCAATCGGGTCATGCCATGCAGCCAAACCCAAAACACGAAGCGCCACGATCATTAATTGTGCTGCAATACCCCAGCCCGTCGAGGTCCAACCCCATAAAAAGGGCCCAACAAAGCCTTTGCACAATTATTGAAGCACTACAAAAAAAATATATGAATCTTAAAGCAGCAGAAATCCTAAAGCAGAGGAAAACAAAAGGAAAAAAAGGATTTGGACTAGCATGTGCTAGGTGGGAATTGGACTCCCACTGGGAATCCTCTTCTATGCCTTCTTTCCTAGGAGTCCCCTTCCATGCCTTCTTTCCCCAGAGATAGAAGTCAGGGAGGACTCAAACTCCTCCTCCGGCTCTCTTTAAAGAGGGGCCAAATCCTCCTTTGGAACTTGACCAACTCCGGCCTCCTTCGATCATCGAAGATCCCTCTTCCTCTTCTTATTTTCTTTTGTTTTCCCAATTTTCTGTTCCTGGTTTGAAAGCACTGTGCCGACAGATTTGTGGCCCAAATACCACCAAGAGCAAGGTAAGCCCTTAAGAAAACCTTCTCCTTGATTTCTTCTTGAACTTTAGATGGAGATTTTTTGGGTTTTGTTTGCTGATTTTTTGAAAAAAATTTGAGATTCGAAAACCCCTATTTTGGCCATCCCTTTTCCTAATTTTTTCAGTGCCGTTCATCATCGTCGAGCATCGGACCAATGACCATTGAGTTCTCCATCATGGGCCACATCATTGGCAAAAGGTGCCGCCAACATTGAACCTCTCTTTTCGGAGAATAGAAGGGGATCACAGATCCCCTGTTCTATTTAATCTAATGAAAGAAAAGAAGAGGATGTGGGTCCTCTGTCCTACGAAAAAGAATAAAAGAAAAGAAAGAAAGAAGAAAAAAGAAAAGAAAAAAAAAGAGAGAGTTTCTCTCTCTTCTCTCTCCCATTCTGATCTTGAATTTCACTCTAAAATCTGATTTTCTCTCCCTACTTTCTCTCTCTACTTTTTCTCTTTATAATTTTCTCTCTAGATTGTTTCACTTTTTAAGGGTTTTCAAGATCTTTGAAAAGATTGATGATGATTTTGAATGACCCTAGTGAAGGGGTCATGATCCGTGATCATCGGACAGTGTACTGGTATCCGCCTTTATCAGATCAAATACCAGTAGATTTTGTCATCCATGATTTTATTAAATTATTTATGTGGTAATTCCATCATAATTTGGTTGTCTTGATCTAAGCGATCAAATTGTCAAACTATATCACCTAATTAGTCCTGATTCATCTTCATAGTTTTTCTCTCCTCTGACTTTATCTGTCTACTTGATTTGTGAACTCAATGATGAATTTTTAGTCTTGTCATAGTGAATCCAAGTTTTCATTGTCTTGATCTCTATTAAATCTTTGAATCTTTGATCTTGATTAAATAAAAATATTTGATCGAACTAATCTTTGATTATCGAATGGTGTACCAACCTTCATCTTGACCCTTGTCGGACACTATTGATTTGATTTTTTTTGATCTATATTGATCATCTATATTCTAATTAGAACTTGATTGGATAAAATAAGGATGACCAAATTGACCCAGACCATTAGATGTGACTATCGTTAACCTATTTTTTTAGATTATTCATATCTTTTCTAATTATTAAAATTGATCCTATATAGGATTGTAGATGCCTGATAATGGAATACTACAATCTGATCTATGAACAAAAGATTTTAGAAAGAAATTGCAAGAATGATGTGGATTTGTTAAAATGCATATGAGGTAAGTAATGTTTCATTTTTTTTAGATTTATCAATAAATTATTATATATTTTTTTAACATAATTTATAAAATGATGCATGAATTTGATGAATAATATTTTATTATTAAAAATATCTTATTGTAAAATATTATGATGAAGCATGATTGAACGCATTGATTTTGTTATGTATGATATTCATTGATTTCGATACCATATAATTATGTGTATTTCTATCGAACTAGAATAAGAAATATAATTTATGAGAATTTTGATTCAAGAATAATATGAATTGACAATCTAACTATGTAAAGGATCCTATCAATAGGGGCAAATACGTTGACAATTAATTTATCCTGATGATTTATATCACCAGCAGACCAGCAACAAACTTCCAGTAGACTAGCAGTTTCGAAAGACTTTACTGTAAGATGATTCACAGTTTACTACAAGATGATATGCAGTGTTATGATTCTACCATAAAAAAAATATGGTCATAGTTCATAGCTGATGAAAAAAATTTGAGAATGAAAGAAATTAAATTCTTGAAAGAAGCTCGAATTTTTAAAAAGAATTGAATTAGGTATGCACTATGTTGCATAATTGAAACTGATTTCAAATTGCTGAACTCTATATGCTTATTTTCTATAAATGACTATTTACTCTATTATCTGATTTAATCTAGCTAAAGTGTTCATTGCTTACTAGACTGTCTAGCTCATTACCTCCTATTTTACTATTTTTATAGATCTTGAGAAACTAAGATGATATAAGATATATGCGGAAGAGTGATTAGAAGTAGAACCTCGATACATTTATTTTAGATTATGAAAGTCTTATTGAATTTGATGTAAGATCTATTGAATATTATTAAATTTATTAAAATATTAAAGTTAAAATTTAGATTGTTAAGTTTTGAATTTAAATTATTGACTAATTAATTTGTTGTTGCTTTATAATAGCATGATAAGATACCTTGCATGCTTGTGGAAAGAATTCTCTATAAATATGTGGTGGTTGCCATGACTTCTAACTCACGATCTCAAATCGAGGGCATAACAACTAAAATGGTATCAGAATATAAGTAGATAAATTATGAGACATAGAATCGGACATAGAATGAGCGTAGGTGGGTAGACATTAGAGACATCGGGGTATAGATCTGTAATGATTGTAGTATAAGTTGTCTTCATGATTTCGACTAACCCATATGATTATGAATGAAAGGATTGCTTAGGAATAAGTATTCAGAGGATTTGATATGTGATGAATAAACTATTGATCATAACATGATTAGTTAGATTTTGATCTAAAGAAGTTGCAAAATGATTGATCATAAAATTTTATTATGCATTGTGATTATTAATTTGATCATCAGTCATTTAAGTGAATTATAAGCTCAAATTTGGTATGGGAGTAATACCACGATATTGCTTCTAGCCTTGAAGTTGGTTATTTAGTGGCAAGATAAATATTATTCTCTAAAAGTTGTTTAAGATTTGGGCTCAGAAAAAATTTTATAATATCTGATTGGAATAATCTTTGAGGATTATACTAGAATGAGCATCATGTATGAAGCTTGCATATAGAAACAAAAATACGGTTAGAGGCATTACAAAGAGATTTATTTCTTATTGAAGAAACTAATTATGAGATCATGGAGTATTTCATCCTGACAGAATCATTAATAATTTTAATTATTATCTTTGGATCCAAATGATATATCTTATTTATATCTATTGGAGACTATATAATGTGCATGAAACTTCAATTCCAAGTTTGAATTTACAAAAAAAAAAATTGATCGATGGATTTTCTATCATTATTGTTGAGGTTACTAATAAATCCTTGATTATTATCTTTGGATTTAAATAAAAGATCCTATTTATATCGATTCAAGATTTTGTGACACATGTGAAACTATAATTTTAAATTTTGGGTTTATGAACTCATTATGGAGTTCATTTGCCTTTGTTATTGATGACATTGATAAAATATAGTATGGCATGGAGAGTTTGATTTTGTAAGATTTGCATGATTATTTGGAAAGTATTTGATAGATGTCAAAAATCTCAATGGAAGAAATTTTAGAAAAGATGATGATTCGATATTACTTATATGTTCTATTTTAAGTCCTAATTTGGTAGAGCATTGCAGGATTTTTTTATTGATTTTACTTACAAAATTTTGATTATCTAAATAAATTGATGAGAGAATTAATATTTAATTCATATGAGATTATAGTAGACCTATATAATGGTTTTGAATATACCCATTAAATTAACGACTGATTTAGATGGATGTGCTCAATATGTATTGAGAATAAGACCTAAAAGTTCTTTTGACCTACATAGAAGTAAATTTGGATCTTTTCAATTCACAATAGTATATTTTGATCGAAAGCCATTTCATGAATCTGAGAAACTTTGATAGTTTAGATCAGAGTGCGCAGTGGAAGCATGGTGATCTAAATTAATCCGAGCATGTCAGCAATATTGATTCTTTGAGTCAAAAAAAAAAAGATTTATGAAAGATGATATGATTTGATATTCCTTGTAGAAAGAATTTATTGATAATGGAAAGGATGATATTTTTGATTTTGGATTATTTCAGATGTCACCATATGATTTTCACAAGGTCTCTTATATACTATGTTAAGAAAATTTTTAGCATCCTATATCTTGATGAGTGGACTTTTGATTTTTGATTTTAGATATGAAATATTTAGAGATAGATTTTTTTATTCTAGAATTAAATCTTATGCTTCTCCATTTGTTAGAAAGAATTTGAGATTATTTATCGATCTTTGATTTTGATCTTAGATGTTCACCTATGGAGAGTATAGTAAAATTTATCTATGATCTTATGATAAATTGATCAAATCATAAGTAGTTAAAGATTTTAGCAAGAAACTTGATATCTTTATCTAGAATTGAGAAACTAATTTCGATTACTAAAAATAATGGTTTTGATTATGATCAACATTGGTGGTATATTGACTTTTTTCTTATGAAGTGATTTAATGATGAAGTTATATCAAGAATTAAATATTAAAAAATTTGAGGATGAGATTAGAATGGTGAATCTTTAACTTTTGAAAGCATGGATGAGAAAAAATATTTTTGATTCTCAACTGATTTGGATATCACCATGTGATTCATATTAGTATGTTCTCCTATCTTGTGATGGGTTGATTAAATAAGAATGTTTTGATAGAAAAACTTAATATTCTTGTTGAGAATCAAGATTATTGATTTTTTTTCAGTTACAAGAGATAGGATCAATTTCAATCAGCTACAAGAAGAATCAAGTCTTAAGATATTCAATCTTATTCCTACAAGAAATGAGATCATGATTGCGAAATACTAAAGTTCAAAATCTTTCATAGAAAATTTCGAGGATGAATTTTTTTTTAGAAGGGAAGAATATAATACCATAGCCTGTAGAGGCCCAACCCATAAAAAAGGGCCCAACAAAACCTTTGCACAGTTATTGAAGCACTACAAAAAAATTGAAAAAAAATAATGTACCAATCCTAAAGTAGCACGAATCTTAAAGCAGAGGAAAACAAAAGGAAAAAAAAGATTTGGACCAGCACGTGCTGGGTGGGAACAGCGGGAGTCCTCTTTCGTGCCTTCTTTCCCCAGAGATAGAAGCCAAGGAGGACTCGAACTCCTCCCCCGGCCCTCTTTAAACAGGGGCCAAACCCTCCTTTGGAACCTGACCAACTCCAACCTCCTCCGATCACCAGAGATCCCTCTTCCTCTTCTTATGTTCTCTCATTTCCCCAATTTTTTGTTCTTGATTTGAAAGCACTGTGCCAACAGATTTGTGGCTCAAATACCACAAAGAGTGAGGTAATCCCTTAAGAAAACCTTCTCCTTAATTTCTTCTTGAACTTTAGATGAAGATTTTTTGGGTTTTATTTGCTAATTTTTGGAAAAAAATTTAGAATTCGAAAACCCCTATTTTGGCCGTCCCTTTTCATAGTTTCTCCGATGCTGTTCGTCACTATCGAGCACCGGACCAATAACCATTGAGTTCACCATCTTGGGTCACATCATCGGTGAAAGGTGCCACCAACCTTGAACCTCTCTTTTTGGGGAATAGAAGGAGATCACGGATCCCCTGTTTTGTTTCATCTAATGAAAGAAAGGAAGAGGACACGTGTCCTTTGTTCTGTGAAAAAAAAGAAAAGAAAAGAAAGAAAGAAGAAAAAGAAAAAAGAAAAGAAAAAGAAAAGAAAAGAAAAGAAGAGAGAGAGTTTCTCTCTCTTCTCTCTCCCATCTTGATCTTGAATTTTTCTCTAGAATTTGATTTTCTCTACCTACCTTCTCTCTCTACTTTCTCTCTCTATATTTTTTTTCTTTAAAATTTTTTCTCTCTAGATTGTTTCACTCTTTAAGGATTTTCAAGATCTTTGAAAAGATTGATGATGATTTTGAATGACCCTAGTAAAGGGGTCTTGATCCATGAACATCGAGCAGCGTACCGATACCCACTTTGATCAGATTGGATACCAGCAGATTTTATCATCCATAATTTTATTAAATTATCTGTGTGGTAATTTCATCATAATCTAATTTAAATTGTCTTGATCTGAGTGATCAGATTGTCGAACTATATCACTTGATTAGTCTTGATTCATCTTCATAGTTTTTCTCTATTCTGACTTTATCTATTTACTTGATTTATGAACTCAATGATGGATTTCCAATCTTGTTATAGTGAATCCAAGTTTTCATTATCTTGATCTCTATTGGATCCTTAAATCTTTGATCTTGATTAAATAAAAATATTAGATTGAATTGATCTCTGATTATCAAATGGCGTACCAACCTTCATCTTGACCCTTGTCAGACACTATTGATTTGATTTTCTTCAATCTATATTGATCATCTATATTCTAATTGGAACTTGATTGGATAAAATAAGGATGACCAGACTAACCTAGACCGTTAGATGTGACTATCGTTAACCTGTCTTTTCAGATTATTCATACCTTTTCTAATTATTTAAATTGATCTTATATAGTATTGTAGATGTCTGAAAATGAGATACTGCGATATGATCTATGAAAAAAAAAATTAGAAAAAAATTATAAGAATAATATGGATTTGTTGGAATACATATGAGGTAAGTAATATTTCACTTTTTCTAGATTTATCGATAAATTATAATATATTTTTTTGATATGATTTATGAAATGATGCATAAATTTAATGAATGATATTTTATTATTAAAAATATCTAATTTTAAAATATTATGATGAAACATGATTGAACATATTGATTTTGTTATGCATTATATTGATTGATTTTGATACCATATGATTATGTGTATTTCTATCAAACTAGAATAAGAAATATGATTTATAAAGAATTTTGATTCAAGAATAATATGAATTGGCAACCTGACTATGTAAAGGATCCTATCAATGGGAGCAAATACGTTGGTAATTGATTTATCCTGAGAATTTATGTCGTCAGCAGACTAGCAACAAACTGCCAGCAGACCAGTGATTCTAAAGGACTTCATTCTCAGATGATTTACAGTTCATTGCAAGATGATATACGATATTATGATCCTGCCACAGAAAAAATATGGTCATAGTTCATGATTGATGAAAAGAACTTGAAAATGAAAGAAATTAAATTCTTGAAAGAAATCTAAATTTTTGAAAAGAATTGAATTTGGCATGAACTATATTGCATAATTGAAACTGATTTTATATTAATGAACTCTATATGCTTATTTTCTATAAATAACTATTTATTTTATTATCTGATTTAATTTAGCTAAAGTGATCATTGCTTACTGGACTGTCTAGCTCATTACCTCCTATTTTACTATTTTTATAAATTTTGAGAAACTCAGATGATACAAGATATGTGCGGGAGAGTGATTAGAAGCAAAATCTTGATACTTTTATTTTAGATTGTGAAAGTCTTATTGAGTTTGATGTAAGATCTATTGAATATTATTAAATTCATAGAAATATTAAAAATTAAAATTTAGATTGTTAGATTTTGGATTTAAATTATTGACTAATTATTTTGCTGTTACTTTATGATTGTATGATAAGATGCCTTGCATGCTTGTGAGAAGAGTTCTCTATAAGTATATGGTGGTTACTATGATCTCTGACTCACAATTTTGGATCAGGGGTGTGAAAACTATTGTGCCTTTATCCATTCCATGTCCTGAGGTGCAGTTAATGAAATGCTTCGAGACCCACTTCAACTTGCCATGCTACAAGATGGGGTAGGCCTCGAACGATTCTCTAGTTTGTTCCCTCGAATGATTCCCTTGCATTGAAATCAAATAGAGCCATGAAGCATCCTACGGATGAATGCCCCAGGGATCCAGTGGATAGATTAGTAAATTGATCTCTTTGAGATCCTGATCAGGGTGACGTTTGCTAACTGGATACCCCGAACACTTCTGGGGGAAAAACTTTGGGTCTTCTCCAAGTTCAAGCTGAGGTCTCTAGATCGACCAGATCCTAACCAATGCTATAGATTCCAAGAAGCCCATGATAGTGATCCACATCAGAAGACGTTCTAGAGCCTACGACTCGAGGGGGGACATCAGGATTCAGAAGAGACTCTACAAAATCATATCGACATCCACCCGACCACTCCTCCATGCCACCATAGCCTAGGACTCAGAAGATCCACCAACCTCAATCACATTCTAGGGATGAGAAAATCAAAACTCAACAAACCACATCTCAACATCGATGAATGTCCAAGTGGTTCGAACTCCCTCCATCATGGATTTGACGGCAAGACTTCCTACAACAGCCAACTCATAAATGCTAGCTTGACATCAGGGGAAGACCCAACTACAATAAGATTCATGGTCCCCATTGAAATCATTTTGGCAGCTACCCAATGCAGATCATTAGTGTCCCTAAACTCTATTGCATTCCCTCCACATCAGCATGAATCTGAAGGAGCATCCAACTGCTTCAGCCGTATCAATGAAGCCCTATAATCATAAAAAAGCTCGCCCCGACATGCAACCCTGAAGTCTATTAGGTGATCTACTTTTCAGTATGAAATACTTCAAACTGAAAAGTGGTGGCAAGTGTTGGTCCATATTCTATCCACCTGCTGACGTGTTCGAATCCCAAGTATGTGGCAGATATTTGGCTTCGTCATGCGGCAACCTGGGATATAAGATCCATGTGGCACTAGTGTCATCGATTGTTGGCCAATCACAAGAGGTTAGCAGTTCGGTGAACCCAGCATCATCAATCCCTAGCCGATGATGTCTCCCTTCCGACCCTACTCCCTACGAGCCTTCCTTCAGACCGGATGGCTTCAGGGGTGCTTGGCACACAGACCTTGCAGGATTGACACTCTGCTGCAAGCCCACTACCCCTTCAGATGTGGATGATTGCTCTTGAGAGACAGCCTGTCAATAGCCATTGCCTTAGCTTTGATAGCCACTACTCCAACTCTAGTGGGATCCACCATTCTAGCTCTGATTGTTGAAAAATATGTTATAAAGCCAATCGTCAGCATGTTGACGATTATGCTCATACTTGTAATTATATATGAATTTTTATTAATAAAAGTTATTTGGCTTTTTCATTATAATTTGTCCATCCTATTTTAAAATTTTGTGTTATGATGAAGTCTTTAGGACTATAATTAATTGACAAAAGAAGATTTGTCATTTAGTCCCTAAAAGTGTTCGGACCAAATGATATGCTATTAATAGGACGATAGTAATATCGAGTTTAGATTGTTGTGTGCCATATAAGTTGGTTATCTTTTTAATCAAAGAGTTTAGAGATACTGATATGGTATACAGATGAAATATAGGAGTACATTTACATCGAACGTGACCATTTACTGAGCATTCTGCTATCAAGAGTAGCTCGTGAAGGGTATGGATATAAGTGTCCCTCAGACCTGAGATCACCACGGTGACTTGTAAGTAACTCACTATACTTTAGTACCAGACCATCTGAGTTTCTAACTCAGTGATAGAAGGACACTGGATGCAGTCAAGTATTTATCAAGTACGTGTGTGAGTCAAGAAGAATTGATTCCTTTGAATTAGTAGGAGATATGCATCAGTGTATTTTAATTTAGTAAAAATCTTAGTCAGGATAATCTATGAGATAGATTTGAAAGGTTGAAATACAATATGGTCGACTAAATTAGGGTTAACAGTCAAACCCTAGGTTATCTTGAATATTAAGATCAAAGGGATGAATTATACAGTAACCATAAGTCAGTAGGTTCTAGAATGTTGCTTTACAATCTTTCGACCTATCCAGATATCAGATCCCATTGCTAGATGGTTACATCGATTGGTATAAAAAATTATTTCTATGCTATCAACTTAGATTTGAATCTATAGAGTCACATACATTAGAAGATTCGATCAGATCTGATGGCTATAGAGTCTAATTGAATTGTGACTCTGGTGAGGAGTCCCATTGAGACTGGGACTCTGAAGGAGAGTCCTACTGGACTGACACTCTGCTATTAGTAAAAAATTAATTAGTAATTAGATTATTAATTAACTCAATTTGATTGAGTAAAGAGCTTTAAATCAAGTCTAATTGAATTAGATTCAATTTGACTTAGTTTGGGTTTGATATAATCAAGCCTGATTGCAAGAGAAATTTGATCTTGATTCGATCAAGATTTGGACTCAGCTAATTCCTAATTAAGTTAGAAATTTATTAAGATAATTGGACTCCTAATTGGATTAGTTTTATTTCTAATATTAGATTCAAATAAGATTTGATTTGGTTTAGAAATTAATTTGAATATGAAGAGTCCCAGTTGGCAGGGACTCTATCCTTATCCTTGCGCCAACCCTGGACCCATGCCCATAGCTCAATGTCAAATTGGATTTGGCTTGATCCTTTTGCCATCAAGGGAGTGGGCCCAATAAGGGTGGGTGGTAATAAATGGTGAGTCATGTTCTTATCTCCTGCCTAATTTGAATGCGATCCGAATTAGAGATAAGGTGATAAGAAAGAAAAAAATTTTTCAAAAATAAAAAAGGGGAGGTGCCAAATTGATTTTTTCCTATTTTCTCTAGAGTATTTTTGGGCGTGTGGGATACCAGATCTCCTTCCCCACAGCAACTCTCAAATCAAAAAATTTTGGGATGCCCAAGAGGGTTTTTGGCATGGAGATGTTGGCGCCCTCCCTTTGACCTAAACCCTAATCCCAATTCTATATAAAGGGGGCTCCTCTCTTGGATGTATCATCTATTGTTCCTTTGCTAGTTTTTATTTTTTCAGAGTTCCTTCTCCTCTTCCTCTCTTCCTCCTCCAGATATCCTCTTGCTTTGGAGCATCCAAGGTATTTGAAAAAGAAGGAAGAAATCAGCCTCCGAGTTTCTTGTAAGCTAGCACTTCCAAGGATCCTGATCTATGCCGATCTTCGCATGGACTTTCTGTAGAGGTCAGACAACTTCGTGTGGCTATGAGCAACCTGAAGGAGAGCCTTTTCAAGCATTAGACTAGCAAAGATCAAGAATCTTTCAGTTTGGTAATGGTTTCTAAACTCTCTTGATCGTTTTCTTAGATCTAATTGTTAGATCTAGAATTACATCATCGATCAGATCGATATAAGTTTTTATTTTTTGATCTAAAGTACATCTTATTTCATATTATTTATCCTAACATGATAGTTTAGATTAGATCTTATGCATATAATTTAGATTATATTATTTAATCTTATTATTTTACTGCATAAATTTTTGAAATTGTATGCATAGTACTACTGCATGTTTTCTTTAATTGGTATCAGAGCCAAGTTCATTTTGATATGATTTATTATGCCTTTAGATCTGATTTTATGATATTAGATCTCATTATTTATGATTTATATTAGATTTAAATATATTTATTTTTAGATCTATTTTTTATCTTGTTAGATTAGATGATTTGAGTTGCAAAGTACTCAGATTAGGTAATCACCAAACTGTCTTATCATAGGAGCAAGTAAGATTACATGATCCTCTTCTTCCTTTCAATGAGGTGCTCTTATGGCGTGTAAGGGTGCCATTGTGAGATCTCATGAAGAAGAAAGTGAAAAGAGAAAAACTTATTTTCTTACAAAATCCTAGATCTTGAAACCCTAGGATTTGTTGTATGTAATACAAGTTGTAAAGAAATTAGTTACATCTAATCTTGATTAATCAAAATTATTTTGGTTTAAAATTATAAAAATTTAGATTTGATCTAAAAGAATTTTATGATTTAATGTAAAAAATTTACATAATTTTTTTTTTCAAAACCTAAATCATATTGATGTAAAAACTTAATTAAGAATTAAGTATTGGATTGATTAGATCTAAAATTATGATTTAAGATCTAATGATGTTGCATAAAATATGGGGCATGGATTAGCTCAAGTCAGGTCCATTTTTAATTGGATTAGACCTAAGGTTAGAATGAAAAAATTAATTGATCATATAGAAAAATTGATTAAGTCTAACTAAATATTGAATTAGATTAATCAAGATTCTCTAATATAATAGTTGTAGATGGTCAAGTTCATATCTTTGATTAGACCGAATGGATCTTGATTGTGGCTCAATGGTTGAATCTGAATCATTAGATTGGTCAAATCAAAACTAATTAACCAATTGATATCTAAGATAAGTTTGGCATTTCGATCGGTGGTTTTTAATTGGGAGCGGCTTACCTAGCTATTTCGATGGTGACTAAGACAAGCTTAGTAGACCCTTCCATCGATCTCAGTTACCTAACCAATTTGATGAATTATATTTTGATTAGATCACTAAATAATTTGAGTTAATCCATGTCATTAAGGTTGATCAGTGTGACTGATCTAGATGCCATTTCAATCAGCATGACCCTAATTCGATTTAATGACTTGGTGAAGTCAGTAGAAAGATTATGGTCTACTGATTAATCTCTTCTAAATTATTAGATTTCTTAAATAAGATAGTTATGATGATAACTAGATCATAGCCTCCCATTAAAGTGAATAGTAATTGATCCATTATTTTTGATTGACATTACAGGCACCATCCGTCTGGTGTTTCTCTGAATAATAGAATTATCATTCATTACATGATGACTCTATTATACTTTTTGATAAATGATTGGATTGATCAAGCCATCCTCAAGCCTGATAATTCCTTAGTTAGAATCATTGAGTAGGTTTATGTTAATGGTTTGACCTAATCAAGATTTTCAGTGGAGGCCCATCACCTACTGAAATAAAATCTGAGACTAAATTAATTACTAAAAATTATTTAAAAAAATAATTGATTGAAAATCTACCCATAGATGCATATGGGTTAGCCGAGCTGTTGGATTCCAGCCATGCAGTGGAAAATAATTTTTAAATTTTTTTTAAAATACTCAAATCAATAGCTTTATCAAATAAAACTATAGAGTCGAACCCAAAACCCTAGAATCACCTTACTGAACACGATCAAAGCAAATTTAAGCATATAAAGAGATAGAATATTATACTTTAACCAAAATAAAAAAGTGGCACTTGGGGAGAACTTGCTGAACACGATCAAAGCAAATTTAAGCATGCAAAGAGATAGAATATTATACTTTAATCAAAATAAAAAAGTGGCACATTGGTGTTCTCCCCAAGTGCCCAAGGTAGAAGTCCTTCAATAGTGATCTACACAGAAGTTGGCCAAGATCCTTCCCAACCGGTGCACAGCCACAGCCTTGTCTTCTCAAGAATACTATGGGTTTCAAACTTATGTCACGATCGCACCAAAGCTTAGTTGCTTTTGATCTTACCACCAAAATGATACCAAGAAAATACTCTTCAGATGTCATACAATCTAGGATTCAATTTTTGACTCTAACATATGAAAAAAATCAAATCCTAGGGTACTTCAGCAACACTTGCTGAAAATCTCACCACCCTTGTGGCAACTTTTGCCACTCAAATTCTCCTCTTTCTTTTTCTTAAATTTTTTTTAGATTTTTTTTTATGATTTTTACATCCCTTCTCTCTAGCTCATCTAAAAATCTCAGCCAAAAGCTATCTGGAGCATCCCCTATAAATAGGGGACCAGGGGATGTTACATGGGATGAAGGGGTGCCAACTTTTGGCGCTCCAACTTCCCATGTGCCAAAGAAATTCATCGAGTAAATTTTTAGTAATTTGAATACTTAGAGTAGAAGGACTCTTCCTTCTCTACATGTCATAAAACTTTCATTAATTTTTGGTATTAAAACATAGGATTTCTGATTTATCTTTTAAGGCAACACATTTAATAAAGAGCCTTCTTTAAGAAGAACTCTTTATTTCTCATGCTGATTTGAGGTGGACGGTAATTATATTTTTGCATGGCTTTTGGTGAATATGGAGGAGTCTTTCTCTACTTGAAACTGATCCAAGTTAGATAAGGATCCAATCCAAATTGACCCAATCCCATGAGGTCAAAGCCAACTGGTTTAGGTTAGCTCAAATACTTTGAACCAAACCAATTTGGGAACTTGGATTAATATAATGTGCTAGCATATCAGATTAACCCATAAAAGTTATATTAAGCTCTAATTAAATTAGATCAAGACCAAATATCAAAGTGTGTGACCTATTGGATTCTAAATCTAGCCAGCAGTGGATCCGAACTTTTGACGTAATCCTAATATAATGAGATTAGGTCACTTGAAGAGTCCCAATCAACTTGGACTCTTCCAAATTGATTTCAGAATTAAATTTTTTTAATTTTTGTCAAACTCACAAGTCAAAATTGACATCTAAAAATATATCATGACTATCCAAAAGATTTAAAATTTTGATGAAAAATTACCAAAACATCCTTTAGTGGTAAGTTTCCATATAATTCAATCTTTCAGTCAAACAATATCCCAGATGAGCTGTGGGCATGAAAATATGTCAAACCCAATCACTTATCTTTATATATTTCAATCTGAAGGTGATGATTCAGTTGATGATATATTAAAAATTCTTTTCCAATTATCACCCTGCTTTGGCCAAAGACTTCTAGAATCACCATCCTATGAGATCACATAGGATGTTCGCTTCCCTTATTAAGAGTAACTGATCCCTTATTGATCACTCATAACCTCCAGGCATACTTCACCATATCCAGAACATCCCATACAAGGATCAGAGAATCAAGTTAGATAGTGAACCAAAACATGGATCCATATATACAAGGCACCATAGTGACCTCAGATCAAAGGATCACTTACACAACTCCCACTAGAGAATTATCAGTTGACATGTAAATAAGACTCCATCTGATTATTCTCTCACAGGTCAATTCAGTGAACTCATTCTCTAATGAGCACCTATATTCTTGTATTAGTGTCACCACATAAGTAGTTATGAGATCAACCACTCTCATTTCTGAGCATACATAGGATATGCCAGTCTTACCGATATCATTGATCTCTGACTCAATATACCAATGACTAAGAATATTTTAGATCAGGACTATCAAAGATTTAGGTCTCACTGGCGTGATCTCATCACGACCCTAAAATTATTGTCCAGACCTATGGGGTTCATTATAATCTTAAAATTAATAAGATGCAGCATATAATGAATCAAAAATATCAATTTTATTAATAATATTAATGTCAATTGCATGTGTTTGAAAGATAAATTACAATAAACATCTTATCGCATCCCATATGCGATTGGCTTGTAGGATATAATTGTTTCAATCTTTCACTTGCACTAAAGCCAATTGCCCCTATACTTGATACAAATGCTATCAAAGTGGTGGTCAAACTGCTGCATTGACAAGGCCTTAGTGAATGAGTCCGTTATATTATTCTTGATGTCAACTTGCTCTATGATCACATCGCATCTTTCGACTATCTCCCGAATGAAATGGAACCGTCTTAGGATATGCTTGGATTTATGATGAGACCTTGGTTCTTTGGCTTGAGCAACTGTCCCGGTATTATCATAATAAAGAGACACTGATTGTTTAATCTCTGAAATCATACCCAACTCTGTGATGAATTTTTTCATCCAGATAGCCTCCTGAGCAGCCTCACTCGCAACAATATACTCAGCCTCAATGATCGAGTCAGCAATAGTTTGCTGTTTGAAACTTGTTTAACTTACTGCATCACCATACAAGGTGAATACATATCTAGATATCGATTTGCTATCATTCGGATCAGATTAAAAATGAGAATCGGTATAATCTTTCAGTTTTAAATTAGATCCATCATATATTAAAAAAATATTTCTAGTTCTTCTCAAGTACTTGAGTATATTTTTCACAGCTTTCCAATGATCTTCTCCAGGATCAGCCTAAAATCTTCTTACAATACCCAAGATATAAGCCACATCAGGCCTGGTACATAACATAGCATATATTATTGATCCTACTGTCGAAGCATAAGGAATAAAACTCATTCTATTTCTCTCTTCAGGCATCTTAGGAGACATCTTCTTGAGAATTGTATGCCATGACCTATGGGCAAGTAATCTTTTTTACTTCCCTCCATATTGAACCTCTTCAACACAAAATTAATGTACCTAGACTGGGACAAGACTAGCATCCTTTTCGATCTATCTTTATAGATCTTTATACAAAGTATATAGGATACTTCACCCAAGTTTTTTATGAAAAACTTTTGTGATAGCCAAGTTTTGATCGATTGCAACATCGGGATATCATTCCCAATGAGTAGTATGTCATTTACATATAAGACCAAGAAGACAATAGCACTCCCACTACTCTTCTTGTACACACAAGGTTCATCCATATTTTTGATGAAGCCTGTTGCTCAGATATAGAGCCCAAGAGGGGGGGTGAATTGGGTCTTTTTAAAATTTTAAAGATTGAACTACTTAAGCAATGTGCCAAGGTGAAGAGTGAAGTGTATCAACTTGCAATAGAAATAAAATCAAACATAAATAAGAAGTAAGCAAGTAATAAGCACAAAGAATAAGAGAAGAGAGGCAAGCACAACAAACACAAAGGATTTATAGTAGTTCGGTGCCAACCTTGCACCTACATCCACTTCTCAAGTCTCTACTTGGAAATTCAATCCACTAAATGGATAACAATGGATTACACCATGTTGGACACCTCCGACCTTTGCCTTCTAAGCAAAAATACTTATCTTTCGGGTACAAACCAATCCTCAACACTTCGATTCAGGGTTTGGATCAATCCAAATGAGTTTTGGAATCCCCCAAAACTCAAACACCCAAAAACTATTTGAAAAAAAATAGAGTATACAAATTTCAGCACACAAACTCCTTAAATACACACAATAAAAGTAATAGAAATACAATACTTAAGGGGTGGAAGTCTTTGCTGTACACTCTCAATAAATTTCACACTTGATTGCTGCTGGAGAGTGGTTGGTGAGGTGCTTAAATGCTTCAATCTCTCTCTTAGGGCTGAAATGGGCTTTTCTCGGATTTAATCTTTTAGCTTGCAAGAATCTTATGATTTTTCACTTGAATAGAGAATTTATAGTTGCCATTCACCCTTAAGAATATCTTAGGGTTGGTTTAGAGCTATTGGAGAGTGTTTAATAAGCATTAAATGTATCAAATATGGGTTGAAAACTAGTCGTTACATATGCTCGCAGAAATGGGACATCTCATGGGGCATCCCACTGGCATTGGGGTGTCCCAATTGCCCAGACAGAAAGTCCTGCTTTCTGTTGTGCTCTCAGGGTCTCAGGGGGGCATCCCTACATGGGGCATCCCAGGTGGGTCATTTCACAGCGTGCCATGACCCAAAATGCTATATGTCGGCTATCTAACAGAAGGGGATGACCCAGGTGGGTAATCCCATCATATTCTAATCTAATTTTTTATGCATTTAAGGTTTGAAACTTATCAAAACTCATCCAAATGCTCTCAAATGAATTCAAATTAGTTTGGACACTCTCAAAAGCCTTCAAAACTTCACCATCTTGCTGAAACTTCAATTTTTGACATATTTGATGAAGCTTTTCAAATCCAATCTCTTGGACTATCTGAAACATCATAAAAATAATCTTCAAATATAGAAAACTCATTAGTAGTCTCCTAAAATAGTTTGTGATCATCAAAATCAATTTTTGAAGCAACAATCTCTCTCTTTTTGATGATGATAAAATATTTAAGTGTTTATAAAAAATATCTTTAAAGCTCAAGTAATTTGGATTTGTAAAGTACTAGAAGAACTATGCTAAGAGTTCAATCATAGAGGATCATGATATACAAACTTCAATAAATTAACTCATTTAGCTCAAACAATTTATGAATGAATTAGAGAATTTCTAAAGATTGCCCTTATTCAATCACAATCTTCTTCTTTCTTGTATGGATTGGATTATTTTGATTATTTGAAAATAAATCTCTCCCTTTCTTATATAAAGAGTGTATATAATTTTTTTTTTTGATTCTAATATCTGAGCAATAGATATGAGAAGGTATATCTCTTTTTTTTTTCTTGTCTTGATGTTAAAGTAAGAGTGAGACAATTAGAGCAAGAATCAAAAATGAATGTATCGAGTCAATTTGTATCAGTGCAAAAGTAAGATTAGTAGAGCATTTAAGATAAATAGGTTGATTAGAATAGTTTTTCAATTAGTATCAAAATGAATGTAAAAATGGATGTATCAGAGTTTTTTTTAAAAAAAAATTATGAATCAGTATCAGAGCTATTTTTTTAAAAAAATGGGTGAAACAGTATCAGAGCTTTTACCATTTAGTATAGAATATGGTATTAGAGTAAAAATTATTAAAAAGCTTAAAAAGAGCAAAAAATTTTTAAAAAAATTTAAGAATTATACTATTTTCATACTTTATCATTATTTCTCCCTCAAATATATTATTTTCTCCATTTACCTTTATTTCTCTCCTTTTATCACTATTATATATTTTTTTATATTCCATTGTGTCTCTCCCTTTTTGACATCATCAAAAAAAGAATAAACTAGAAGAGTAGGATGTTCATGGTGTTAAGTCAAGTATTAAGAAAATAGAGCATGAAAGTACATTCATCCATCCAACAAGAAATGATACAAGCATTCATTCATCCAAAAAAATATAATAATAAACATTCATACAACCAAAGGGATATGATAATAAACATTCATCCAAAGAGACATGAGTAGAAAAGAAACAACCTCATTCATATACACCAAAATAGAGGTTATAAGAGTCATAAAGAGCATAAAGCTCTCATACATCCAATCTATAAAATATAACTAAGTAATATAATACAAAATAAAGTCAGGAAGACAGGACATCGACCATAAGATCCAGATAGGTAAAGACATGATCAGCCTCGTCCGCGATCGAAGGGTCTGGTCCGAGAAGAAGATGCAAGAGGACAAAAAGCAATGGACTGTACGAACGCAGGCTCAGTAGATGTAGAGGACCTAGACTGAAGCTGAGTCCTAATACCATCTAACTGGGATAGGATACCCCTCACAGTAAGTCTGAGTCCATCCACATCAGCTGTCACAAAATCTCTGGATCTCGGATATTTGCTTGTATCAGCTCAAGAGAAGAACGAAGCTGGGAGTGAAGTCTCTCCATCTCTCGAGCCAAGTCATCCACCTAAGGACCAGATGAGGTCGATGAACCCATGCTAGAAGAGAAAATATTCACTACCTGTCTGATCTCTCTCCATGTCAAAGATCTTGCCACTGAATCTCCAAAGTGAGCTCTCCACACCCTGCAATCTGATACTCAAGTCCGATAATAACTCCATCAACAAAGAAATATGTGGGACAATAGATGAATCCAATGATGAAGCAGAGAAGGCAGTGGAAGAAGCTGGCTGATATTGCTGTGGCTACTGTGACTGCTGTTGCTGTAGCTACTGAAGGATCTACTCCTGATACAGCTGAAACAGGTGGAGCTGCTGCATAACCTGATTCTGAAACTACTACTGCTGGAACTGGTGAGACTGAAGAAGCTGATCCTAAAATCACTGCAGTTGAACAGATAAAATCTCTGCCACTCTCTCAGCTAGCGGTCCCATATCAACATCCCCCAATCTAGAAGTAGGCATGGTACGGCTCAATGGGGGTACTCTGACCGAGGGTCCTGCCTCAGGCTTCAAAATATGGTGGTCTGCTAGGCTCGACCTAGATACAGGAGAAGAAGGACCCACCCCCTCAGCATGCTCCTCATCCTCATCACTATCCTCCTCTACAACACGACTCTTGGCCCATCGGCCATCCACTCTCACAAATCCCATCCTCCTAAGAGAGTGGTTATTGTAGGTGTTAGTGTATGATAGCCTACAAATAGCTTCTCCATCAAAACTGGCTCCATCCTTTCCAAATATAACTGTAAGGGCCATACCATAGGGCAAGGGAGCCTTGGACCTGTTCAAGGCTTCCCTCATAGCATCAATCATCAAAAATAGAAGGTTTAGGAGAGACTCTGAAACAACATGGTGCATGAGACATATGTCTCTCCCCGTTATCAGATCATATCTCTCCTCTCTAGGAAAAAAAATTTTGGAAACTATATGGTGGAGCAGTCTCATCTCCACACTCAGATCCTTAGCTTCAATTTTTAGAAAACATTCCACATCAATCCTCCTAAGTATGGTCCTAAGTCCAACTTCTTTCTTAGGCAGTTCATCCAAACAACTACCTACACAGGGTATTTGAAGCAATCTACCTAGTCTTGTAGCATTTAAAATGATCTGAACACCCTTAACAGTAGATTTTAAAACTCCCTCAGAGAAAAATAGATTGGAATAAAATTCTTTCACCAAATCTATGTAAACTAGTTCGGATAAGCTCAAAAAGAATTTCCAACTTTGCCTAACCATCTTCTCCCCAATAGAAAATCCATCTTGCCTTAAAAACTTGAAATCAATATTCCTACCCAATGCAACTTTTCTAGCAGACAAGGAGATCTTACTTGGTGTCACAGGAGGTGAAGTATGGGTTGGCCCTTGTGCAATCTTCTTTCTTCTTTCCTCTACCTCTAAGGATCTCACAGACTTTCTCCTTTGTGGCACCCTCATCTTGGGGGCCATGATGCAAAAAGATAATGAAAAGTGGTCTAAAGAGCGGAGAAGGGTTGGATTGAATCGAAATCAAAGAGGAGAAGAGGTTTTTTAGTGATTTCCCATGGATTTGATGGCTAGGGCTTGAAGATTTGGGGAAAACTGAAAATGACCCATGAGAAAGATGGATTTGGGAAGAATGAGTTTTGATTTAGAGGGATTTTGAGATTTTTAGGAGAGCAAGGATGTGGATTCTTGATTGGGACAAGAGAGTGAGGAGAAGGCTTGGGATTTGAGGCATCCCAACTCTCTATTTTATTGAAAAATAATCAGGTGGGCTCACTTATAAGTGACCTACCCGCATGAATAGGATGTCCCATGGGACACCCCATTCAGGGCTCTTTTAGGTGATGGAAAAAATAATTTAAATAGAGAAAAAAATTAAGAAAAATCAAAAAATAATCACATCGAGTTGAGAAGGTCATGGAGGGTCTATGTAAATTTTGATGTAATTTTTGACAGAAAATTTCAACAGATAAAAATCCAAGAAGGTATCTGAATAGTATTGAAAATTTTTTCAATGACTTAAAAAATCCTCAAAAAATGGTAGATGTCTCCCAAAATTAGGATAATAAAAATAAGAATTTTTAGAAGAATTTTAGGAGCAAAATTATGATAAAAATTTAAATAGAAGGATCTAAGATGCCCAATTCTCTCCTAATTTCACAAAATTTATTTTCATTAAGGGCTTTAGTAAAAATATCAGCTAATTGATTTTTGATATTTATGTATTCAAATATTATATTATTATTTTGAACATGTTATCTTATAAAATAATGTCTAATTTCAATATATTTTGACCTAAAATATTGAATTAGATTTTTGATTAAATTGATGGCACTAGTGTTATCATATTTTATGAGAATATTTTTAAGTTCAATATTAAAATCCATGAGCTATTGCTTAATCCATAAGATTTGAGTACAGTAATTTTCAACTGCAATATATTCGACCTCGGTCGTAGACAAAGCCACTGAATTTTGCTTCTTGCTAAATCAGGAGATTAAGTTTATTCTTAAAAATTGATAAGTTTCACTAGTACTTTTTCTATCAAGTTTACATCTAGCAAAATCAGCATCTAAAAAATCTATTAAGTCCATAGATGATTGTTTTGAAAACCAAAGACCTAGGTTTTGTATTCCTTTCAAGTATCTAAAATTTTTTTTAACAGCATTTAAGTATGATTCTTTAGGATTTGATTGATATCTAGCACACATACATACACTGAACATTATATCAGATCTACTTACAGTCAGATATAATAAAGATCCTATCATACCTCTATAAAGTTTTGTATCAACACTTTTACCATGCTCATCCTTTTCTAATTTACAAGAAGGGATCATAGGGGTGCTTACAATTTTTGAGCTCTCCATTCTAAATTTCTTTAATAGCTCTCTTGTGTACTTACTTTAGATGATGGAGATCTCTTCCTTCATTTGTTTGATCTAGAATCCGAGAAAGAATGTGAGTTCTCCCATCATGCTCATCTCGAACTCTCCCTGCACAATCTTGACAAATTCTTGACACAAATTTTCATTAGTAGATCCAAATATAATGTCATCAATATATATTTGTATGACCAGAATTTCTTTATCTTTTCTTTTTATAAAAAGAGTAGTGTCAACTTTTTCTCTTGAAAAATTATTTTCTAATAGAAACTTACTTAATCTTTCATACCAAGCTCTAGGAGCTTGTTTTAATCCATATAATATTTTGTTTAATTTAAATATATGATCTAAAAATTTATGATTTTCAAAACTAAGAGATTGTTCAACATAAACTTCTTCAGTAATATAACCATTTAGAAAAGTACTTTTAACATCCATTTGAAATAAATTAAAATTTATAAAGTAAGCAAAAGCAAATAACATTCTTATAGCTTTTAGTCTAGCAATAGGAGCAAAAATTTCATCAAAATCAATTTCTTCTTGTTGATTATATCCTTTAGCAACTAATTTTGCTTTATTTCTTATAACATTTTTATCTTCATCTAATTTGTTTCTATATACCCATTTGGTTCTTATTATTGAGTGATTTTTAGGTCTTGCAACTAGTGTCCATACATTATTTCTTTCAGATTGATTTAATTCTTCTTGCATAGCAATTATCCAGTTATTATCTTTTTCAGCTTCATCTATTATTTTAAGTTCTAAGTGAGAAACAAAAGCTACATAATTACAAATATCTCTAAGTGAAGATCTAGTTTTGATCACCAATTATTAATTCTTTATGGTGATTGTGGACATACCTTCATTTTCTTGGAAGATTACCTGTCTTGAGGTTGCTCTTGAATATTTTGATCATTGATATTTTCATCCTTATATTTTTCATCCATCTAATCCTTATTTTGTTGATTCGAGTTATTTAGGGTGAGCCCCTTCATTCCATCCTCTATGATACCTACATTATCAGCATCCTCTCTCTTCCTTGATGGAAGGTCATTAGTTTCATCAAAAATAATATGAATTAACTCTTCCACTACTAATAATCTTTTTTTAAATACTCTAAAAATTTTACTAGAAGTGGAGTAGCCAAGAAAGATAGCTTCATCAGATTTAACATCAAATTTACCTAAGTGCCATTATTCAAAACAAAACACCAGCAACCAAAAATATGAAAATAATTTATATTAGGTTTTTTATCCTTCCATAGTTCATAAGGTGTTTTCTTTAAAATTGATCTTATTAAGGTACTGTTTAAAATGTAATATGTTGTGTTAATTATTTCTGCCCAAAAATACTTTGGGAGCTTGCTTTCACATAGCATGATATGTGTTATTTCTTCTAGTGTTCTATTTTTTCTTTCAACTACTCTATTTTGTTGTAGTATTCTAGATGCTGAAAAATTATGATCTATATCTTTTTCATCACAAAATTTTTTAAAGTCTTTATTTTCAAATTCAATTCCATGATCACTTCGAATAAAAATAATTGATAAATATTTTTTATTTAAAATTTTTTGATAAAACTTAGAGAATACAAAAAATACTTTATCCTTAGAAGCTAAAAATAAAATTTAAATAAAATATAAAAAATTATCAATGATTACAAAACTATATCTTTTTCCTCCTAGACTAGTTGTCCTTATAGGATCAAATAAATTTATATGCAAGAGTTCTAGAGGTTTAAAAGTTGAAATAATATTTTTAGATTTAAAGAAAACTCGTTTGTTTACTTAATTGACATGCATCACATATTTTATCTTTATCAAAATTAATTTTTGATAAATCAAAAATCAAATTTTTTTAATAATTTTAGAAAGTGTGTGCATACTAATATGTGCAAGCCTATGGTGCCAAAGCTAACTAGTCTCATTAAGTTTAGCATTCATGGCCATAAGACATTGTATACTTTGTAAAGAGAGATTATCCAAATCAATCATGTAAATATTGTCATGCTTATATCCAATGAATCTAGTGCTAGCATCAGTGGGACTAGTTACAATGCACATAGATAATTCAAATACTACTTGATAACCTTTATCATACAATTGACTAATACTTAATAGGTTATGTTTAAGACCATCTATAAGTAAAATATTTTTAATGCAAGTGGAGAGAGTGATACCAATGTTATTGATACCGATGATTTTTTCTTTGTCATTGTCTCCAAAGGTGACCATCCCTCCATTCTTGGCTTCCAATGTGATGAATTGTGATTCATCACCTGTCATGTGTCTTGAGCATCCTCTATCAAGATACCATTTCTTTTTGTTGCTTGGAATGCAAGACACACCTCATTTTCATGTGCCATAAGGCACAGATTGGCTTCTTTCTAGGTTTCTTCATCAGTGGTGGAGTCATCACTGTCACTCCATGTAGCCATCATGGCCTTCTTCTTCTTGAACTTCTTTTGGTCTTTCTTGAACTGAGAACATTCTGATCTGAAGTGATCAGACTTTTTGCACTCATTGCAAATTATGGGCTGCTCCTTTTCTTTCTCTTTACTTGGCTCCTCCTTAACTGGTGGCCTTCTCTTGGTCCCTTGTCTTTTTCTTCTCATGAATCATTTGAATTTTCTAGTGATCAGGGCCAAGTCCTCATCTTCTTCGCTGTTGTCTGATTTTTTTGAGTCATCTTCTTCTTGAGCTATTGACTTGAGGACTATGGTCCTCTTTCTTCTAGTTTTCTCCTCAGTGTGCTGCTTCATGGCCAATTCATGGGTCATGAGGGATCCAAGCAGTCCTCCAATGGTAGAACATTCAAGTCCTTAGCCTCTTGGATTGTAGTGACTTTCATTTTCCATGATCTTGGTAATGATCTGAGCACTTTTCTCACAAAATCACTATTAGAGTAACATTTGCCAAGACTTTTTAGGCCATTTATGATGTCAGTGAATCGAGTGACCATTTGAGTTATTGATTCTTCAGGTTTCATTTTAAACAGTTCATAGTTATGCACAAGCATATTGATTTTAGATTTTTTTACTTAGTTTGTGCCTTCGTATGTAACTTCTAGCCTATCTCAATTTTTTTTAGCAGACATGCATGTGGAAATGTGATTAAATTCATTAGCATCCAAAGCACAATATAAAATATTCATGACTTTAGCATTGAGCTGAGTTATTTTCTTATCAAAATCATCCCATTCACCTTTTGGCTTAGGAATAGACATGCCATCAATCAATTTGGTGGGTGTGTGTGGTCCATTTACTATGACACTCCACATGTCATAGTCAAGTGCTTGAACAAAAATTCTCATCTGAGCTTTCCAGTAGGTGTAGTTTGACCCATTGAAAAGTGGAGGTTGATTTATGGATTGCCCCTCGGATAGGGATGTGCCAAATTGGACTGCCATAGATCTTTAGCTCTTGATGGTTAAATCAAGCAAGAACTAGAGCACCGGACTCTGATACCACTTGTTGCTTAGATATGGAGCCCAAGAGGGGGGGATGAATTGGGTCTTTTTGAAATTTTAAAGATTGAACTACTTAAGCAATATGCCAAGGTGAAGAGTGAAGTGTATCAACTTGTAATAGAAATAAAATCAAACACAAATAAGAAGGAAGCAAGTAATAATCACAAAGAACAAGAGAAGAGAGGCAAGCACAACAAACACAAAAGATTTATAGTGGTTCGATGCCAACCTTGCACCTACATCCACTCTCCAAATCTCTACTTGAAAATTCAATCTACTAAATGGATAACAATGGATTACACCATATCAGACACCTTTGACCTTTACTTTTCAAGTAAGAATACTTATTTCTTGGGTACAAGCCAATCCTTAATACTTTGATTTAGGGTTTGGATCAATCCAAATGAGTTTTGGAACCTCCCAAAACTCAAACATCCAAAAACTATTTGAGAAAAATAGAGTATACAAATTTCAGCACACAAATCTCTTAAATACACAAATAAAAGCAATAGAAATATAGTACTTAAGGGATGGAAGCCTTTGCTGTACACTCTTAATGAATTCCACACTTGATTGCTGCTGGAGAGTGGTTGGTGAGGTGCTTAAATACTTCAATCTCTCTCTTAGGGTTGAAAATAGCTTTTCTCAGATTTAATCTTTTAGCTTGCAAGAATCTTGTGATTTTCTACTTGAATAGAGCATTTATAGTTGCCATTCATTCTTGAGAAGATCTTAGAGTTGGTTTAGATCCATTGGAGAGTGTTTAATGAGGATTAAATGCATCAAAAATAGACTGAAAACTAACCGTTATGCGTGCTTGCAGAAATGGAGCATCCCATTGGCATTGGGGCATCCCAATTGGCCAGACAGAAAGTCTTGCTTTCTGTTTTGATCTCAAGATCTCAGGGGGGCATCCCAATTACATGGGGCATCCCAAATGGGTCATCCCACAGTGTGCCATGATCCAAAATACTGCGTGCCGGCTGCCTAACAAAAGGGGATGACCCAGATGGATCATCCCATCATGTTCTAACCTAATTTTTTTATATATTTAAGGTTTGAAACTTATCAGAACTCATCCAAATACTCTCAAATGAATTCAAATTAGTTTGAAAACTCTTCAAAGTCTTCAAAACTTCACCAACTTACTGAAACTTCAACTTTTGGCATATTTGATGAAGCTTTTCAAATCCAATCTCTTGAACTATCTGAAACATCATAAAAATAATTTTTAAATATAGAAAACTCATTAGTAATTCTCTAAAAATAGTTTGTGATCATCAAAATTAATGCTTGGAGCAACAAAGCCAAATGATTTGACTGTCTCATCAAAATAGATGTTCCAGCTCCTCGATGCTTGCTTTAATCTATATATGAATCTATTCAGCTTGCATACCTGATTTATTCTCTCACTTGAGATAAATCTCTCTGGTTGAGTCATATAGACTTCTTCCTCAAGGTTTCTATTGAGGAAGGCAGTTTTGACATCCATCTGCCAGATCTCATAGTCATGGTATGCTGCAATAGCAAGCATTATTCGAATAGACTTGAGCATGGCTACCAGCGAAAAAGTTTCTTCATAATCAATACCTTATTTTTGTCTAAAAATTTTTGCCACAAGTCTAATCTTATAGGTCTCTACCTGGCCATCTACTCCAATCTTCTTTGTGAAAACCTATTTGCAGCCTATTGGGGTCACACCCTCAGGCACAATAACCAATGTCAAAACTTAGTTGGCATACATAGAGTTCATTTCGAATTTTATGGCATTGAGCCACTTGTTAGAGTCACTACTTATGATAGCTTTCGAATAGGACATAGGCTCATCATTCTCAATGATGGAGATTGTATTGTCATTCTCAATGACAAACCCATACCTAAGTGGTACACTATGCACTCTACTCGACCTTTGGAGAGGAAGTGTGTGTAGTGGCTGTGCCTTAAAAATGGGCACATCTGGTTGAGAATCATCTGGTGAATCTAGGATAGATTGTAGGTTTTGAACTTCTTTAAGTTCAACAGACCTCCCACTGTCTCCTTCTTGGATAAACTCTTTCTTTAAGAAAATGGCATGCCTACCAACAAACACCCTTTGTTGAGTAGGGTTATAGAAGTAGTATCCTATACTCTCCTTAGGATAACCTACAAATCTGTATTTTTCTGATCTAGCATCTAGCTTATGTCCATCAATATTTTTTACATAAGCTGGGTAGTCCCAAATCTTAAGATGCTTAAGATTGGATTTTTTTTCTTTCCATATTTCATATGGAGTGCTAGAAATAGATTTCGAAGGTACTTTATTTAAAATATATGCTGCAACCTCGAGGGCGTATCCTCAAAAGAATAATGGAAGATCTGTGAAACACATCATGGACCGCACCATATCTAATAAGGTGCGATTCCTCTTTTCCATAATTTTATTTAATTATAGAGTATAAGGAGGTTTCTATTGAGAGAGTATACCATTTTGTTTCAAATAATCGAGAAGCTCACTAGACAAGTATTGTTCTCCTCGATCCGATCGAAGAGCTTTAATACTTTTACCAGTTTATTTCTCGATCATTCTTTGATACTCTTTAAATTTGTCAAAGGCTTCAAATTTATATTTCATTAAATACACATATCCAAACCTAGACATATCATCAGTAAATATGATGAAGTAAGAGTATCCACCTCTGGCTTGAATCGATATTGGACTACACACATCAGTATGTACAAGGTCCAAAATGTCACTTGCCCGATCTTCATGTTCAGTAAATAGAGTCTTGTTCATTTTTTTATGAGACAAGATTCATAAGTTTCATATAATTCATAATCATAAGGATCAAAAAAATTATCTTTGTATAACTTGTTAATCCTTGACTCATTTATATGGTCAAGTCGGTAGTGTCAGAGGTATGTGACATTCACATCCTTTCTCTTTCTTTTCTTCATATTATCAACATGAAGCACATTATCATTAAGTGAAAGAAACATAAGACTATTATCAATAAAAGCACTTCCATAATATTTATTAAAAAAATATATAGAACAACCATTATTCTTTACAATTATTTCAAAATCTTGTTTCAATAACAATAATATAGAAATAATATTTCTAACAATATTTGAAATATAATAACAGATCTTTAGTTCCAAAATATTTTTTGAAGGTAACTTCAAAATTCTGGTTCCTATGGCTTCGACTTGAATGGATTCTCCACTTGCGCCAAACAGCTCGAGGTCACCTTTATTCAGATTCTTTATTCTTTGTAGACCTTGTAATGACTTGTAAAGGTGTGAACTACAGACGTATCTAATATCCAAGAATCTGACATTGAAGTACTTAATGATAAATTAGTTTATATCATATACAAACCTTTAGCAATATTTACTGATTTCACGGTTGTAAGGTACTCCTTGTAATTTCTCTTCCAATGGCCCTCCTTTCCATAGTGATAATATTGGGAAATATGTCCCAAAAGCCAATCGTCAACCTGTTGACGGTTGAGCAATCTTGTATTGTAATTGATTTGTTAATAAATAAAATATATTTTTGGTATTTTCATCATAAGTTTTCATCTTCTAATGAACTTCGTTATTGTGATGAAGTCCTTAGGACTATTTATGTTCGATAAAGAAAGAATTTATTGATTAGTCCTTAAAACTGTTCATGACCAAATGATAGGTTGTTAATAAGGACAATAGCTTCTATCGAGCATAGATCGCTGTAGGCCATATGGGTTGGTTGTCTTCTTAATCAAGGAGTGTGGAGATGCTGGTATGACATACAGATGAGATATAAGGGTACATCATCATTGAACATGACCAACTCCAGAGTATTCTACTGTCGAGAATGTCTCTGATGGGATATGGGTATAAGTGTCCCTTAGACCTGAGATCGCCTCAGTGACTTGCAAGCAACTCACTGTGCTTTAATACTAGACTAATTGAATTTCTAATTCAGTGATGGAAGGCTTCTAGACATAGTCAAGTACTTGTGAAGTCAGAGTGTGATCAAGAAGGGATTGACCACTCTAAGAGTTGGAGAAGAATGAGTCGCTGTATTTCAATTTAGCAAAATCTTGACCAGGATAATCCATCAAATAGATTTGATATTTTGAAATACAATGTAGACAACCTGATCAGAGTTGATAGTTGAACTCTGAGGTATCCTATGAGCATTTTGGTCAAGAAGATGAATTATATGGAAACTATATCCGCATGGGTTCTAAGGATGTTGTTCTACACATTTGACCTATCCGATCATCGGGTACCATTGCTAGATGGTCACTTCGATTAGTACAAAAAATTATTCTTATGCTATCAGCTTAGGTTCAAACTTATGAGGTCACACACATTAGAGTTTATGATCCAATCGGATGGTTGATCAACGATTAAGAATCGTTCTAGGGTTAAACGATCAATACGATTGACATTTAATCTAGTGCAAGTGTTGCAAGAGGATCGATTAGCAATTTGATTGCTAATTGACTTAATTTAATTAATTCAATGGACTGAGATTAAGTTTAATTGAATATGATTTAATTAGATTTAGTTTAGACTTGATTGGATCAAGTTCAATTGATTTATTGGATAAGCCAAGTGCAAAAAAAAACTAGTCCTAGTTCAATTAGGACTTGCGTCAACCTAATTTCTAATTCAATTAAAAAATTAAATTAGATTTAAATCTAATTTAATCTGATTAAATTATATTCTTAATTAGGTTAAGATCTATTTTAATTGGGTTGATTTGATTTTGGTTTGAGAAACCAGATTGGAACAAGATATTGATTGAATCCTAGTAAGACTAGGATTCCACCTTGCACCAATTTAGCCCCCACGTCCACTCTCTCTTATCCCACACCCACTCTCTCTTATTTTGTGCGACAAAACTTCTCTCCCAGGTCTTCACACATGTCCAAAACTTTTCTCTCTTTCTCTCTTACATGGAAAGTGGTTGTGGATCAAGTCAAAGTAGGAATTAGTTTGGATTTCAAATTCTATGAGATAAAGTTTTAAGAATCAAAACTCTTTCCTTATGGCACTGATTTTATCCAATTTTTTTTTGAAATTTTTATGGATTTTATGACACATAATATGAGCCCTTTTCTGGTGGTCCACGCACAAAAAGAAAGAGGGGGCACCCAACCATGTTTGGATAATCCTTGACTAGGTATTTGACCTAGACAAAGACTCTATCATATCTCTCTATTTAAAATAAATTTCTTCATAAAATTTTTGTGAAAAATAGATAAAAGAGAGAACTTTGGGACATGCAAAAATTAGAGAGAAAGAAGGTTGGGGCATGGAGATACAATAGACACAAGACTAGGTGTCTAGGTGAGAGCAAAGAGAAGAAGAAGAGGGTCTTCTTCTAGGGTTGCGATGTTCACCTCTTCCCTTTGTCCATCTTGAGTTTTCTGAGAGTGTCTCAAATCTAAAACTTTTTCTCCTACTTCTCATCTTTGAAAGAGTCCAAATCAAGAAGAAAGAGACATCTGATCGACCATCGAAGAAGGATCAGCGCAGTACTATCATACTGTGCTGATTTTCTAGACCAGGACTTCTGATCGTGATTCATGGGCTCGTGTGGATGACTCCTAGAGGCCGGATGCATGTACGGCTTGCAACATCATCCTCAAGCCCGGATCAGCAAAGTTAGAATATCTAATTTGCAAGGTAATAGATCTGATCTATTATATTTTATATATATTAGATGTAATATAGAAACATGTTGATATGATCAATATATAGTTATTGCTCTTTATATTTTAATTTTTAATTTAATACCATGTAATAATCATATAATAGGATCTTAGATCTAGAGATTCTCTAATTTTATAAGATAAATTTTGATTTATTTTAGTTTTCCACTGCCTGATCTTAAAAAAGTTTCAAGATCTAACCCTAAAACCCTAGATCTGGTTCCTTCAATTGGTATCAGAGCCTAGGTTGTTTATTACATGATTATTTATACATGCTTAGATTATTTCTTAAATTAGATCTAATTTATAATCTGATTGTTAAATCTAAAATTAAAATTTTTAGATCAATCACGAACTATAGGTTGTCCTGCTGTAAGGTTTACCCCTTACAGTGCAAAGGTTGTCCTAGTTCGTGTAGATCTATCTTTAATCATAAATTTGTTACATATGATCTAAATTAAATTTATGATTTATTAAATTTAAAAAATATTTAAATCTAAAATAAAATCTCTTTGTTAATAATTTTCATGCAAAGAACCATCACATATTTGTCTGAGAAATTTGCGCAGTTTAAAGTTGAAATTATTTCAATTACATGAACTTATTTAGATTAGATCTAAAGTAGTTTCATACTTATTTCACTTGCATTTTGATTATGAATCAAACATGCAACTTGATTGGTAGAACCATGTTGTAAAAATATTTTACAAATAAAAAAATTATTTTCGAAAAGCCGAACCCCAACCCTCAACCCAAAACTTAATTAAGAATTAAGAAGTTGTTTGATTAGGTTCTAGGATTGTGAATTGAAGAACCTAAGATACAAATCATAACACATTGGGCTAATGGGTTAGTGGGAATTAGGTCCATTAATTGGGTTAGACCTAAAGTTAGATTAAAGATGGACTTAATTAAAGAATTGACTAAATCTAATTAATTATTATCTTAGATTAGGTCAAGAATTCGCTAGATCAATTACAATAATTGTAGTTGGTCAAGTCCATGTCTTTAACGAGAACCAAATGGACTTGATTCTTGGCTAAGCGGTCTAGCACGAACTGTTAGGTTGATTTAATCAAAATAATTAAACCAGTTGGTGTCTAAGATAAACCAGATCGATGGTTTTTAATTGGGAGTCTGCTTACCTGATCATTTCTGATGGTGTCTAAGGCAAGCTTTGTCAGACCCTCCCACCAATCGAACTTACCTGACCTCTTGGTGAAATTATATTTTGATCGGATCACTTGACTATTCGAGCTGACCCATGTCAGCTAGGTAAATCAGTGTGACTGATTTAGGTGCTCCTAGACCAGCCCTTTTAATGATCTCCCTTAAGCTGACTTGGTGAAGCCAGTGGAAGGATCATGATAAGCTGGTTCATCTGACCTCCTCCTCTAAATTAATTAAATTTTTTAAACTTATTAGGTTCTTAAAATAAAATAATTATGATGATAACTAGATCATAGCCTCCCATTAAGTGGATGATAATGGATCCATCAGTTGGATAATCATTGGAGGCCCAAAGGCCTGGTGCTTATCGGTTGATGGAATTGTCATTCATAATATGATTTTTTGACTGTATCTTTCTAAATGGTGGTTAGATTAGCCAACCAAAGTTGGGCCTAATCATTCATTGGCTAAATGGGCCAAGTATGGTCATGTTAATGGTTGGACCTAACCAGACCTTTTCAGTGGAGGCCAAAGCCTATTGATTAGGGACTGGAGCAAAAATTAAATTACTAAAAATTATTTAAAAAAATAATTGGTTATGAACCTACCCTTAGATGTACATGGGTTGGCCAACCAAAGTTGGGCTTGTGTGTAGTTTAAGTAGATTCTAGTACCCACTAAGGAATTAGGGTAATTCCTCGAATTGGAGGTAGAGGCTACCAATTCGAATAAAATAGTGGAAAAAATCTTTTGATTAAAATTCAAATCTTTAGGTTTAATGAATCAATTATGAATTAGGTCATATTTTTTCTTTATGCAGATATAGCCACTTTCCTATCGTTTCGATCATTGTTGGACAATGATAAGTTGGTGGGATCCAACTTCGATAGCTGGTACCGAAAGTTGAAGATAGTCCTGGAGCATGAACGAATCCTATATGTGATAACGGATCCTGCACCTGAGGAGCCAGCTATCAATGCACGTGGAACAGTCAGAGACACTTACCAGAAGTGGCTCAGTGATCAGACCACAGTGCGCTGCATCATGCTGGCTGCCATGAGCAATGAGTTCAATCACAGATTTGAGACGGTTCAGCCAAAGGACATGCTTCAAGTGTTGGAGGATGTCTTTGGCACACCCAATGATGTGGAGAGGCACAAGACTAGTTGTGCCATCTTCAACATCAAAATGCAGGATGGTGCCTCTGTCACTGATCATGTATTGTACATGATCGAGCTGATAAAGCGTTTGAGCAACCTCGACTTTCTCTTGCATGAGCAGCTTGAGAAAGATGCAATACTGAACCGCTGCCCAAGTCTTATCTCCCATTCCTCACTCATTATAGAATGTCAAAGCCTGAAGTAAACTACCACAGGTTACTGGGGTTGCTTCAAAACTTTGAAAAGGATCATCAACTCCATAAGAAGTTGGTGAACTTAGTGGGAGGTTCGTCTTCTGGTTTTCGACCCTTTAAGAAAGGGAAGAAGAACAAGAAGAAGAAAGTGAATAAGGTGCAAGTTCAGACTGGGACATCTATGCAGGGCCAGACCAGAAAGATCAAGCCCAATAAGAGTCAAGCTGAATGCTTCTTTTGCAAGAAGCGGGGGCACTGGAAGAGGAACTGTCCTCAGTACATTGCCTCCCTGGATCCTAACAGGAAGAGAAAGAAGCAAGCTATTGCTGGGCAAGGTATTTATATGATAACTCCTTGTAATTTTTTTATTTGTGATATAACTGACTAGGTATTGGATACCGGTAGCCCTTACCATATTTGCAATTCGTTGTAGGGATTGTAGGTCAGTAGGAGATTCGAGCAAGGTGAGAGGTTCCTGAACGTTAGAGATGGAAGACCAGTTCCAGTCCTAGCATTAGGAATCTTGAAATTTATATTTGAGTCCCATACCGTGGTTCTTAATGATTGTCATTTTTATCTCAGTTTCTTTTTAAATATTATTTCTGTAGGCCTTCTGACCAAAAATGATTATGAAATTTCAATAAAGAAACAAGTTTGTAATATCATTATGAACGGTGTTACTATATTTTATGGACATTTGAACAATGGTGTGTATATGTTATCACAACCTATTAACGTAGTCTATTCTACTGGCAAGCACCCTAGATTAAATAGTGTATCAGATATCTACTTATGGCACTGTAGGCTAGGTCATATAAACAAGAACAGGATAAACAGGTTGACTTAAAAGGAAATCTTCGAAGTTAGTGATTATGAATCACTTCCAACCTGTGAGTCCTGTCTTCTTGGTAAAATGACCAAGTAACCTTTTACTGAAAAAGGTGAGAGAGCTACTGAGCTCCTAGGCCTAGTACATACTGATGTATGCGGGCCTATGAGCACAAGTATTTTCTACTTCATCACTTTCACGGATGATCTATCCAGATATGGATATGTCTATCTGATGAAACATAAGTTAGATTCATTTGAAATGTTCAAACGATTTCGAAGTGAAGTAGAAAAATAAACTGGGAAGAGTATTAAAAATCTTCAGTTTGATCGAGGAGGGGAATACCTTTCTGGTGAGTTTCTCACATATCCAGGAGAGAATGGGATTCTCTCCCAATGGACTCTTCCAGAAACACCACAGCATAATGGTGTGTCTGAAAGGAGAAATCGGACTCTGTTAGACATGGTTCGATCCGTGATGGATTTTGCCAGCTTGTCGATATCCTTCTGGGGATATGTACTTGAATCAACCTGTTATCTGTTAAATAGGATTTCAAGTAAGTCTGTAATTAAGACTCCATATGAGATATGGATAGGGCGTAAGCCAGCACTTTCACACCTTAGGGTCTGGGGGTGCCCGACCTATGTCAAACGATTAGTTACAGATAAACTCGGACCTAGGTCTGACAAATGCACATTCATAGGGTTCCCCAAAGAGACCAAAGGATATTTTTTCTACCATGCTGATGAACAAAAAGTGTTCGTCAGTCTTAAGGCAATCTTTTTAGAAAAGGAGTTCCTTGGTGAAGGAACCGTTGCCTCTAAGGTTGAACTTGATGAAGTTCAACAGGTAGAAGGACCAACACCAATAGCTGAACCTGAGTCAGATTTGATTAGATCAGATTCAGAGCCCAATGTACTTGCACCATTAAGGCGATTCGGTAGAGTACCGCATCAGCCGAACAGATACTACGGTTTCTTGGTCCGAAATGATGATCCCATCGAACTCGATGAGAATGATGAGGATCTGATCACCTATATGGATGCAATGCAGAGACCTGATTTTGAGAAATGGCTTGAAGCCATAAAATTCGAAATAGAGTCCATGAAGGTCAACGATGTATGGACACTGATTGACCCACCTGAATGGGTTAAATCTATTGGGTGTAAATGGGTCTTCAAAAGGAAGAGGGGCACAGAGGAAAGGTGGAGTCCTATAAAGCCCATCTGGTTGTCAAGAGATATCATCAACGTTATGGTATTGACTGTGACGAGACATTCTCTCCTGTGGCAATGCTCAAATCCATTCGGATAATGCTTATAATAGCTGTCCATCTGGATTATGAGATCTGGTAGATGGATGTAAAGACAGCTTTCTTGAATGAAAAGCTGATCGAAGAGGTGTATATGATACAACCTGAGGGATTTACATCCACAGATGAGTCCAAGGTGTGCAAGCTTCAGGGATCCATTTATGGATTGAAGCAAGCTTCTCAGAGTTGGAACATGCATTTTGATCAGTATGGCTTCGTTAAGAACGGAGAAGAGCCCTGCATCCATAAATGGGCAAATGGTCCAGTTGTGGTATTCCTTATCTTGTACGTAGATGACATTCTCTTAATCGGGAATGACATCCCCACACTACAGGGAATAAAAGTTTGGTTGTCATCACAGTTCTCCATGAAGGATTTGGATGAAGCATCCTACATCCTAGGGATGAAGATCTATAGGGATAAATCTAAAAGGATGCTTGGGTATCCCAGTCCACGTACATAGATACTGTGCTGAAGAGATTCAGCATGGAGAATTTCAAGAAGGGCCATCTACCGATAGGCCATGAAATTTCTCTCTCTAAGAAGGATTGTTCGATAACTCCTGAAGAGAGAGAGCGTATGAGCAGAGTCCCATATGCTTCGATCGTGGGATCTATTATGTATGTCATGACATGTACAAGGCTAGATGTGGCATACTCACTAAGAGTAGTGAGTAGATATCAATCCGATCCTAGAGAAAACCACTGAAAAGTAATAAAGCCATCCTCAAGTATTTGAGAAATACTAAGGACCAATGGTTGGTTTATGGTGAGTCAGATCTAAAACTTGTGGGGTTCACAGACTCCAGCTTTCAATCTGACCATGATGACAGCAGAAGCATGTCGGGTTATATCTTTACTCTCAATGGTGGAGCCATCTACTGGAAGAGTTTCAAGCAGAATACTGTGGCAAACTTTGTTTGTGAGGTGGAGTACATCGCAGTATCGGATGCCATGAAGAAAGCTGTGTGGCTGAGAAAATTCATCACCGAGCTCAGAGTAGCACCCTCCCTCGATGGTCCGATCCTGCTCTACTGCGACAGCACTGGTGCCATAGCTCAGACGAAGGAACCCAAAGCACACCAGTAGATAAAACATATTTTGCGCTGCTTCTACCTGATTCGGGAGATCGTGGATCGAGGTGACGTTGACCTTCAGAAGATCGACGGAAAGGAGAACCTGGCCGACCCCTTCACTAAAGCTCTGGCGATAAAAGAGTTCGACAACCACAAGTCGAAGATGGGTATTAGATACTGTGCCGAGTGGCCTTAGGATAAGTGGGAGTTGTTGAGAAATATGTCCCAAAAGTCAATCGTCAACCTGTTGACGATTGAGCAACTTTGTATTGTAATTGATTTGTTAATAAATAAAATATATTTTTAGTATTTTCATCATAAGTTTTCATCTTCTAATGAACCCCGTTGTTTTGATGAAGTTTTTAAGACTATTTAGGTTCAATAAAGAGAGAATTTATCGATTAGTCCTTAAAACTGTTCACGACCAAATGATAGGCTGTTCATAAGGACGACAGCTTCTATCGAGCATAGGTCGCTGTAGGCCATATGGGTTGGTTGTCCTCTTAACCAAAGAGTGTGGAGCACTGATATGACATACAGGTGAGATGTAAGGGTACATCATCATTGAACGTGACCAACTCCAGAGCATTCTGCTGTCGAGAATGTCTCTGATGGGATATAGGTATAAGTGTCCCTTAGACCTGAGATTGCCTCAGTGACTTGCAAGCAACTCACTGTGCTTTGGTACTGGACTAACTGAATTTCTAATTCAGTGATGGAAGGCTTCTGGGCACAGTCAAGTACTTGTGAAGTCAGAGTGTGATCAAGAAGGGATTGACCACTCCAAGAGTTGGAGAAGAATGAGTCGCTGTATTTCAATTTAGCAAAACCTTGGCTAGGGTAATCCATCAGATGGATTTGATATTTTAAAATACAATGTGGACAACCTGATCAGAGTTGATAGTTGAACTCTGAGATGTCCTATGAGCATTTTGGTCAAGGAGATGAATTATATAGAAACTATATCCGCATGAATTCTAAGGAATTTGTTCTATACATTTGACCTATCCGACCGTCGGATACCATTACTAGATAGTCACTTCGATTAGTATAAAAATTTATTTTTATGGTATCGATTTAGGTTCAGACCTATAAGGTCACACACATTAGAGTTCATGATTTGATCAGATGGTTGATCAACGATTAAGAATCATTCTAGGATTAAATGATCAATATGATTGACATTTAACCTAGTGCAAGTGTTACAGAAGGATCGATTAGCAATTTGATTGCTAATTGACTTAATTTGATTAAGCCAATGGACTGAGATTAAGTCTAATTGAATATGATTTAATTAGATTTAGTTTGGGCTTGATTGGATCAAGTCCAAATGGTTTATTAGATAAGCCAAGTGCAAGAAAAAACTAGTCCTAGTTCAATTAGGACTTGGGTCAACCTAATTTCTAATTCGATTAAAAAATTAAATCAGATTTAAATCTAATTTAATCTAATTAAATTAGATTTTTAATTGGGTTAAGATCTATTTTAATTAGATTGATTTGGTTTTGGTTTGATTTGGTTTGAAAAACTAGATTGGAACAAGACATAGATTGAATCCTAGTAAGACTAGGATTCCACCTTGTACCAATTTAGCCCCCACGCCCACTCTCTCTTATCCTACACCCACTCTCTCTTATTTTGTGCGACAAAACTTCTCTCCCAGGTCTTCACACATGCCCAAAACTTTTTTCTCTTTCTCTCTTACATGGAAAGTGGTTGTGGATCAAGTCAAAGTAGGAATTAGTTTGGATTTCAAATTCTATGAGATAGAGTTTTAGAAAATCAAAACTCTTTCCTTATGGCACTAATTTTACTTAGATTTTTTCTAATATTTTTATGGCTTTTATGGCATATAATATGCGCCCTTTTCTGGTGGTCCATGCATAAAAAGAAAGAGGGGGCGCCCAAGAGTTGGGCGTCCCTTGTCTTGCCATGTTTGGATAATCCTTGACTAGGTATTTGACCTAGACAAGGACTCTATCATATCTCTCTATTTAAAATAAATTTTTCATAAAATTTTTGTAAAAAATAGAGAAAAGAAAGACCTTTGGGGTATGCAAAAATCTTAGAGAAAGAAGGTTGGGGCATAGAGATACAATAGATACAAGACTAGGTGTCTAGATGAGAGCAAAGAGAAGAAGAGGGTCTTCTTCTAGGGTTGCTGTGTTCACCTCTTCCCTTCCTCCATCTTGAGTTTTCTGAGAGTGTCTCAGATTTAAAACTTCTTCTCCTACTTCTCATCTTTGAAAGAGTCCAAATCAAGAAGAAGGAGGCATTTGATCGACCATCGAAGAAGGATCAGTGCAGTACTAGCATACTATGTTGATTTTCTAGACCAGGACTTCTGATCATGATTCGTAGGCTCGTGTGGATGACTCTTAGAGGTCGGACATGTGTGCGGCTTGCAACATCATCCTCAAGCCCGGATCAGCAAAGTTAGAATGTCTAACTTGCAAGGTAATAGATCTGATCTATTATATTTTATATACATTAGATGTAGTATAGAAATATATTGATATGATCAACATATAGTTCTTGCTCTTTATATTTTAATTTTTGATTTAATGTCATGTAATAATTATGTAATAGGATCTTAGATCTAGGGATTCTCTAATTTTATAAGATAAATTTTGATTTATTTTAGTCTTCCGCTGCCTGATCTTGAAAAAGTTTCAAGATCTAACCCTGAAACCCTAGATCTGATTCCTTCAGATAATAAGTACCTTTGGCGGAGACCTTCTTCACCTTCTTCTTGAAAATGCTAGCCTTAGGGTTCATCTTTTTCTTAGAACCTTTCTTCACCTTCTTCTTGTTGATCTTATCAGCATAAAGAATCTGAGCCCTTTCATTCTTAAAATGGCTCTTTGCTATTTTTAACATATTCAGCAGCCCAGGCAAGCTGGTGTTTAGTTTGTTCATATGATAATTAATGACAAACTGAGAAAAAAAATTAGGAAGAGACTGCAAGATCAAATCCTGGCTCAATTCACCATCCCTGGCAAAACCCAGCTATCCTAGACGAGTGATCAAAACAATCATCTTTAGGACATGTGTTTGTACGGAAGAGCCTTCAGTCATACGGGCACAGAACAACTGCTTCGATATCTCATATCGAGTAGTTCGACTTTGCTTCCCATATAACTCCTTAAGATTAAGGAGAATAGAGGGAACGTCCATGTCCTTATACTGCCTCTGGAGCTCATTGCTCATAGAGGCAAGCATGATACATTTGATAGTCACACTGTCATCTTTCCACATTTTGTATGTGGCCCCTTTCTTCCTCGGAAGCATCTTCTCCAAAAGAATCTAGAGCAGGTGTATCCAAAATATAGGAGACTTTCTCCTGAGTGAGAATAATTTTTAAGTTTCTTAACTAGTCGATATAGTTGGGTCCGATCAATTTGTTAGTATCTAGGATACCTCTAAGGGACAGTGAGGATGCCATAAGTGTAGTTAATCTACAATGACAAGAACATAATGTAGGCGGATAACTCATGAAGACATTCACAACTAGACTAAGTCTTTTATCTAATTATGTCTCCCACTATTTTATCTAACTTTATAGCCCTCAAATATGAAAATCAAGAAACATACTAATATTTCTTAGTGGGGTTGAGATTCTTATTCCTCACAAACACCTTGTGGATAGCACAAGTATTCATGAGTTCGAGAGTAGGTAATTCTTTACCAATTGTACCTTTACAATTCTCAACATCTTTCATTCTGGCCTCTAAATCACATATAGTTTTGTGGATAGTACAACAAATTATAGTGTTCTTGTTAAGTTGACCCTTCAATCTCATATAGTCATACTTAAACAATGCTGTCCTTGTGAATAGCGCAACAAAGTAGCACTATTCAAATATGCCATAAACATCAATATGCACTTGATCAATATCATGTCAATTTCTATAGTAAGCCTTGTGGATAGCACAACAAGCTCACTAAGATCTTGACATACTCTATCAATCAAGTTTGAAGGAAGGTCCTTGTAGTGTCTACATCACTAATCAATCTAAGTTCGAAATTCAAGAAGACCAAATTGGTTAGGTAAGTTGGTGGGAGGCTCCCCATAGCTTTTCTAGACACTAACAGTTGGCCAAGCCAGCATACGGACCTAATTAGAAAACCATCTTTCATACTTTTCTCGACATCAATTGATCTTAAGAATTTGACTTTTGATTTAAAAGTGAATCCCGATATTACAACTTAATATAATTTTACGAGAGATTTTAAACTGATCTCGATACATCCTAACTATATAAACACATAAAATGCACACTACAAATTATGCAAATTTGTATGCTTCTACTATTCAAAATAGCAATCACATTATCATATCAAAAAATATATCAGGGTGCAATCAAAGTCATAACATATGACTAACAATTCATATAATATAACATACTCTAATCTAATTAGGCATGCATAACACCCTTATTAGCTATACATCGATTTAATCATCATGCAACTATGATAATAAAATTTTAAATTATCATAAATTCATAATTTAATAATTAAAATTTTGAATCATGGTTCACAAAAGGTCAAAAATATGTTTTTGAGTTTGAAGAATCGATACAAAAATAATGCTACATTTTTGGCAGGATATGAATAAGAACAATTCTAAGCTACTATATTGCATTTGTTTGATCGAATCAGATAAGGGTGGCTCTGATATCACTATTAGATTTTGGCCATGTAGTGAAATATAATTTTTATTTTTTTTTTTAAATACTCAAATCAATAGCTTTATCAAATAAAACTATCGAGCCGAACTCAAAACCCTAGAATCACCTTGCCGAACACGATCAAAGTAAATTCAAGCATGCAAAGAGATAGAATATTATACTTTAACCAAAATATAAAAATGGCATGTTGCTATTCTCCATAAGACCTCAAGGTAGAAGTCCTCCAATGGTAATCCATACGAAAGTTGGCTAAGGTCCTTCCCAATTGGTGTGCAGCCACAGCCTTATCTTTCTCAAGAATACTACCGGCTTCAAACTTGCATCATGATCACACCAAAGCTCAGTTGCTTTTGATCTTGCCACCAAAATGACACCAAGAAGATACTCTTTAGATGTCATACAATCAAGAATTTAATTTTTAGCTTCAACATATGAAAAAACTAAATCCTAGGGCACTCCAGCAACACTTGCTGAAAATCTCACCACCCATGTAGCAACTTTTGCCACTCAAATTTCTCTTTTTATTTTATTAAACTTTTTTTATTTTTTTTAATAATTTTTACATCCTTTTTCTCCTACTCATCTAAAAATCTCAGTCAGAAACCACCTGGAGCATCCCCTATAAATAGGAGACCAGGGGATGTTACATGGGATGAAGGGGTGCCAACTTTTGGTGCTCTAACTTTCCAGATGCCAAATAAATTTACTAAGTAAATTTTTTAGTAAGTTAGATACTTAGAGTAGAAGGAATCTTCTTTTTCTATGTGCCATAAAAATTTTATTAATTTTTGACATTAAAATATAGGATTTCTAATTTATCTTCTAAGGCAATGCATTTAATAAAGAGTCTTCTTTAAGAAGGACTTTTTATTTCTCACACTGATTTGAGGTGGATGGCAATTATATTTTTGCATGACTTTTGGTGAACATGGAGGAGTCCTTCTTCATGTGAAACTAGTCTAAGTTGAATAAGGATCCAATCCAAATCGATCCAATCCTATTAGGTCAAAGCTAGCTGGTCTAGGTTAGCTCAAATACTTTGAACCAAACCAATTTGGGAACTTGGGTTAATATAATGTGCTAGCATATCAAATTAACCTATAGAATTTATATTAAACTCTAATTAAATTAAATTAAAGTTAAATCTCAAAGTGTCTGACCCATTGGATTCCAAATCTAGCCAGTAGTGGATCTGAACTTTCGACGTAATCCTAATCTGATGAGATTAGGTCACCCGAAGAGTCACAATCAACTTGGACTCTTTCAAATTAATTTTAGAATTAAATTATTTCAATTTTTATCAAGCCCACAAGTCAAGATTAACATCTAGTAATATGTCATGACTATCTGAAAGATTTAAAATTTTGATGAAAAATTATCAAAATACCCTTCAGTGGTAAGTTTTCATGTAATTCAATCCTTCTGTCAAACAATATTTTAGATGAGCTGTAGGCATAAAAATATGTCAAATCTAATTACTTATCTTTATGTATCTTGATTTGAAGATGATGATTTAGTTGATGATATATTAAAATTTTTTTCTAATTATCACCTTGCTTTGACCAAAGATTTTCAGAATCACCGTCCTATGAGATCACATAGGATGTTCGCTCCTCTTATTAGGAGTGATTGATCCCTTATTGATCACTCACAACCTTCATGCACACTCCACCATATCCAAAACACTCCAAATAAGGATCAGAGAATCAAGTTAGGTAGTGAACCAAAATATGGATCCATTTACACAAGGTACCATGATGATCTCAGGTCAGAAGATCACTTACACAACTCTCACTAGAGAATTATCAGTTGACATGTAAATAAGACTCCATCTGATTATTCTCTACAAGTATCATTGATCCCTAACTCAATGTATCAATGACTAAGAATATTTTAGATCAGGATTATCAAAGATTTAGGTCTCACTGGCATGATCTCATCACGGCCCTAAAACTATTGCCCAGACCTATGGGGTTCATTATAATCTTAAAATTAATAAGATGCAACATATAATGAATCAAAAATACTAATTTTATTGATAATATTAATATCAATTATATAAGTTTGGAAGATAAATTATAATAAACATCCTATCTTATTTCATATGTGATTGACTTGTAGGGCATAATTCTTTTATGAGCCATACTCAGGCCTGTATACAATCTGTGTGGATTCTAATACCCGCTAAGAAATTAAAGTAATTCTTCAAATTAGAGGTAGAGGCTACCAATTCATATAAAATAGTGAAAGAATCTTTAGACTAAAATCCATATCTTTAGGCTTAATTAATTCATATATTGATTAGGTTTTATTTTTCTTTATGTAGATATGACCTCAAACTTGTCACTCCAATCACTATTGGATAGTAAAAAACTAACTGGATCAAATTTTGATAAATGGTATCAAAAATTCAAAATCATCCAGGAGCACGAGTGGATCCTGTATGTGATTATAGATCTGGCACTTGAGGAGCCTGCTCTCAATGCCCGTAGTATGATTTGAGATATTTATTTGAAGTGGCTCAACGACCACAATACGGTTCATTACATAATGTGGGCCTCCATGAACGATGAGTTCAGCTGAAAATTTAAAGAGGTTTAGCCAGAGGACATATTCAAGGTGTTGAGAGAGTCCTTTGGTACTCTCGATGATGTTGAGCAGCACAAGACTAGTTGCATCATTTTCAATGCTTGAATGTGGGAGGGTGCATCGATCATAAATCATGTATTATAAATGATCGAACAGATTGAGCGACTGAGCAAGCTCGGCTTCCCCTTGCATGAACAGCTGGAAAAAAATGCGATCCTGAACTCCTTGCCCAAATCTTACCTACCATTTCTCAATCATTTTAGAATGACGAAGCCTGTAGTCAACTACCACAGTCTATTGGGGTTGCTACATACTTTTAAGAAGGATCATTAGCTCCACAAGAAGATGGTGAATGTAGTAGAAGGATCTTCTTCGGGTGGGCGTCGTCCCTTTAAGAAAGAAAAAAAAGAAAAATAAAAAGATGCAAGATGCTGGGAGTCAGACCCAGAATCTAAGTTCAAGGTTGATCAGAGTTAGATAGAGTACTTCTATTGTAAGAAGTAGGGTTACTAGAAGAGAAACTGTCTTCAATATATAGCTTCTCTTAACCCGAATAGTTCAAAGAAGAAGAAACAATCACTTGCTGGACAAGGTACTTATATGATAACACCTTGTAACTTCTCTGTTTTTGATATAATGACCTGGTATAGGATACCAATAGTCCTATTAATATTTACAATTTGTTGTTGGGTTTTTAGATCAGTAGGAGATTTAAAGATGGCGAGAGATTCTTGAACATTGGAGATGGAAGATTAGTTCTAGTTCTAGCTTTAGAAATTATCAAGTTTGTATTTGAGTCTCAATTTATTATTCTTAATGAATGTCATTACTGTCCCAATTTTTTTTTAAATATTATTTCTATAGGTCTTTTGACCAAATCTAATTATGAAGTATCAATAAAAAAAATTTTGTGATATCATTTTGAATGGTGTTATGATATTGCATGGATAGTTGAACAATGGTATCTATGTTATATCTATGCTTAATGTAATGCGCACTTCTAAAAAATATCCTAGAATAGATGATGTCATGAATGCCTATCTTTGGCATTGTAGGCTAGGTCATATCAACAAGAATAGGATGAACAGATAAGCTCAAGAAGAGATTCTTGATAAAAATAATTATGAATCGTTACCTACCTGTGAGTCTTGCCTACTTAAAAAAATAACCAAATCATCTTTTACTGAAAAAGATAAACGAGCTAGTGATGTTCTGGGTCTGGTACAGACTGATATATGTAGACTTATGAGCACATGTGCTAGAGGAGGGTATAGCTATTTCATTACGTTCACAGACGATCTATCTAGGAATGAATACATCTCCTTGATGAAATACAAGTCCGAATTATTTGAAATATTCAAATGGTTTTATAACGAAGTAGAAAAATAAACTGAAAAAAGTATTAAAATTCTTCAGTCTGATCGAGGGGGTGAATACCTTTCTACTAAATTTCTGACATATTTAGGAGAGAATAAAATTCTCTCATAATGGACCCCTCTAGAGACACTACAACATAACAACATTTTAGAAAGGAAGAATCAAACCTTATTGCACATGATTTGGTCTATGATAGGGTTTGCAAGTTTGCCGATCTCTTTTTGGAGATATGCACTCAAGATTGCCTGTCTTATGCTCAATAATATTTTGAGCAAGTCAGTTAGTGAAACACCATATGAGATATGGTCAGAGTATAAGCAGAATCTCACTTACTTTAAGGTCTGGGGGTGTCCGGCTTATGTTAAATGATTGCAAATTGAGAAGCTTAGACCTAAGTCTGATAAGTGTAATTTCATAGGGTATCCTAAGAAAATGAGGGGATATTACTTTTACCTTCCTACTGAACAAAAGGTATTTATCAACAGTAAGGCATACTTTTTGGAAAAAAATTCCTTAGTGAAGGAATGAGTGCCTCTAAAATCGAGCTTGACGAAGTTCGACCGGTAGAAGGACCGACACAATCTAGTGAATCCACGAAATTAGATTTAATGATGTCAAATCCAAAATCCATTGTAGAGACATCCTTAAGGTGATCAGATAGAGTATCGCTTCAGTCGGACAGATACTTAAGTTTCTTGATTCGAGATGAGGATCCTGTTGAACTCGATGAGAACAATGAGAATCCAATCACCTACATGGATGCGATGTAGAGGTCTGACTTTGGTAAATGGTTTGAACCCATGAAATCTGAAATTGAGTCTATGAAGGTCAACGATGTATGGACATTGGTTAACCCACCTGAAGGGGTTAAATCCATAGGGTGTAAGTGGGTCTTCAAAAGAAAGAGGGGCGCAGACGGAAAGATGGAGATCTATAAAGCCCATTTGATTGTCAAAGGTTATCGTCAACGTTATGGTATTGACTATGACGAGACATTTTCTCCTGTGGCAATGCTCAAATCAATTCGGATTATGCTTGCGATAGTGGCACACATAGACTATGAAATCTGACAAATAGATGTGAAAATAGCTTTTCTAAATGGAGAGCTATAAGAAGAGGAATATATGATACAGCTTGAGGGTTTTACATCTACAGATGAGTCCAAAGTATGCAAGCTTCAAAGATCCATTTATAGATTGAAGCAGGCATCCAGGAGTTGAAACATGCATTTTGATAAAATTATCATAATATATTACTTCATTAGGAATGAAAAAGAACTTTGCATTTACAATGGGTAAATGACTCTATGATTGTATTCTTCATTCTATATATGGATGACATTCTCTTAATCGAAAATGATATCTCTGCATTACAAAGAATAAAAGTCTGGTTATCATCTCAGTTCTTTGTGAAGAACTTGGGAGAAGCATTCTACATCCTTAGGATGAAGATCTATAGAGATAGATCGAAAAGATTGCTTGGATTATCCCAGTCCACGTACATTAACACCATACTGAAACGGTTCAGTATGAAGAATTTCAAGAAAGGCTATCTTTCGATAGATCATAAAATTTCTCTCTCAAAGAAAGATTATCCGACAACTCCTCAAGACAGAGAGCATATGAGTAGAGTTTCATATGCTTCAACAGTGGGTTCTATAATGTACGTTATGATATGTACAAGATCAGACGTGGCATACTCACCAGAGTTAATGAGTAGATACCAGTCTGATCTTGGAGAGAACTACTGAAAGGTCGTAAAGACCATTCTTAAGTATTTAAGAAATACTAAGGACCAGTGGTTAGTGTATGATGAAACTGACTTGAAACTAGTAGAGTTCACTAACTCCAACTTTCAGTCAGACCAAGAAAATAGCAAGAGTGTGTCGGATTATAGTTTTATCCTGAATGATGGAGCAATCTATTAAAAAAATTTCAAGCAGCACACTGTGGTTGACTCTGTTTGCGAAGTGGAGTATATCACGACATTTGATGTTGTAAAGGAAGCTGTATGGCTGCAAAAGTTCATCGATGAGCTCAGAGTGGCATCCTCCATTGATAGCCCTATCTTGTTATACTGTGACAATATTAGAGTCATTGCTCAAGCCAAGGAGTCAAAGTCCCATCAGTGCACCAAACATATTCTGTGCTGCTACCATCTTATCTAGGAGATCGTGGATCGAGATGACGTCGACCTTCAAAAGATCGACAGGAAGGAGAACCTAACCAACCCTTTACTAAAGCTCTCGAAATCAAGGAGTTCGATGATCATAAATTGAAGATGGATATACGACACTGTACTGTTTGGCTTTAGTCCAAGTGTGAGTTATTGAAAAATATATCCCAAAGTCAATCATCATCCTATTGATGATTGTGCTCATATTTGTAATTGTATATAAATTTTTATTAATAAAAATTATTTGATTTTTTTATTATAATTTATCCATCTTATTTTGAATTCCTGTATTGTGATGAAGTCCTTAAGACTATAATTAATCGACAAAGGAGGATTTATCATTTAGTCCTTAAAAATATTCGCGACCAAATGATATGCTATTAATAGGACGATAGCAATATTGAGTATAGATCATTGTGTGCTATCTAAGTTGGTTATTCTCTTAACCAAGGAGTGTGGAGATACTGGTATGTCATGCAGATGGAATGTAGGAGAACATTCGCATCGAACATGATCATTTGTCGAGCACTCTGCTATCAAGAGTAGCTCGTAAAGGATATGGGTGTAAGTATCCCTTAGACCTGAGATCACCACGGTGACTTGTAAGCAACTCACTGTACTTTAGTACCAGACCTTATGAGTTTCTAACTCAGTGATGGAAGGACACCGAGTGTAGCAAGTATTTATCAAGTCGGTGTGTGAGTCAAGAAGGAATTGATCCCTCTGAATTAGTAGGAGATATACATCAGTGTATTTTAATTTAGTAAAAATTTTGATCAGGATAATCCATGAGATAGATTTGAAAGGTTGAAATATAATGTGGCTGACTAAATTAGGGTTGATAGTCAAACCCTAAGTCACCTTGAGAATTAGGATCAAAGGGATGAATTATACGGTAACCATACACCGATAGGTTCTAGAATGTTGCTTTGCAATCTTTCGACCTATCCGGATGTCGGATCCCATTGCTAGATGATTACATCGATTGGTATAGAAAATTATTTCTATGCTATCAGCTTAGGTTCAAACCTATGGGGTCACATACATTAGAAGATTTGGTTAGATCTGATGGCTATAGAGTCCAATTGGATTGTGACTCTGGTGAGGAGTCTCATTGGGACTGAAACTCTGGAAGAGAGTCCCACTGGACTGAAATTTTACTATTAATAAAGAATTAATTAGTAATTAGATTACTAATTAATTTAAATTGATTGAGTAAAAAGTTTGAAATCAAGTCTAATTGAATTAGATTCAATTTGACTTAGTTTGGATTTGATATGATCAAGCCTGATTGCAAGAAAAATTTGATTCTGATTCGATCAGGACTTGGACTTAGCTAATTTCTAATTGAGTTAGAAATTTATTGAGATGATTAGACTGCTAATTGAATTAGATTTATTTCTAACATTAGGTTCAAACCAAATTTGATTTGGTTTAGAAATTAATTTGACAATGAAGAGTCCCAGTCAGCAGGGACTCTATCCTTATCCTTGTGTCAACCCTGGACCCATGCCCATATCTCAATGCCAAATTGGATTTGGCTTGAACCTTTTGGCATCAAGGGAGTGGGCCCAATAAGGGTGGGCGGCAATGGATGGTGAGTCATGTTCTTATTGGGAAATGTGTCCTAAAAAGCCAATCGTCAAGCTGTTGACGGTTGAGCAACCAAGTATTGTAATTGATTTGTTAATAAATAAAATATATTTGGCATCTTCATCATAAGCTTTCATCTTCTAATGAACTCTGTTGTTATGATGAAGTCCTTAGGACTATTTAAGTTCGATAAAGAGAAGATTTATCGATTAGTCCTTAAAACTGTTCACGATCAAATGATAAGCTGTTAATAAGGATGACAGCTTCTATCGAGCATAGGTCGCTGTAGGCCATATGGGTTGGTTGTCCTCTTAACCAAGGAGTGTGGAGACACTGGTATGGCATACAGGTGAGATGTAAGGGTACATCATCATTGAACGTGACCAACTCCAGAGCATTCTGCTGTCGAGAATGTCTTTGATGGGATATAGGTATAAGTGTCCCTTAGATCTGAGATCGCCTCAGTGACTTGCAAGCAACTCACTGTGCTTTGGTACTGGACTAACTGAATTTCTAATTTAGGGATGGAAGGCTTTTGGGCACAGTCAAGTACTTGTGAAGTCAGAGTGTGATCGAGATGGGATTGACCACTCCAAGAGTTGGAGAAGAATGAGTCGCTGTATTTTAATTTAGCAAAACCTTGGCCAGGGTAATCCATTAGATGGATTTGATATTTTGAAATACAATGTGGACAACCTGATCAGAGTTGACAGTTGAACTCTGGGGTGTCCTATGATCATTTTGGTCAAGGGGATGAATTATATGAAAACTATATCCGCATGGGTTCTAAGGATGTTGTTCTACACATTCGACCTATCCGATCGTCGGGTACCATTACTAGATGGTCACTTCGATTGGTACAGAAATTTATTCCTGTGCTACTGACTTAGGTTCAGACCTATGAGGTCACATACATTAGAGTTCATGATCCGATCGGATGGTTGATCAACGATTAAGAATCGTTCTAGGGTTAAATGATCAATACGATTGACATTTAACCCAGTGCAAGTGTTGCAGGAGGATCGATTAGCAATTCGATTGCTAATTGGCTTAATTTGATTAAGCCAATGGACTGAGATTAAATCTAATTAAATATAATTTAATTAGATTTAGTTTGGTCTTGATTGGATCAAGTCCAATTGGTTTATTGGATAAGCCAAGTGCAAGGAAAAACTAGTCCTAGTTCAACTAGGACTTGGGTCAATCTAATTTCTAATTTGATTAGAAAATTAAATCAGATTTAAATCTAATTTAATTTGATTAAATTAAGTTCATAATTGGGTTAAGACCTATTTTAATTGGGTTGATTTAATTTTGGTTTGATTTGGTTTGGGAAATCAAATTAAAACAAGTCATAAGATAGAATCCTAGTAAGACTAGGATTCCACCTTGCACCACATAAGCCTTCCCCACGCCCTCTCTCTCATTCAACGCCAATCTTATTTTGTGTGACAAAAGCCCTCTCCCACGTTCACAAAAGGTCTCCTCTCTTCTTTCTTACATGGAAGGTGGTTTGGATCAAATCAAAAATGAATAAGTTTGGATTTCGAATTCTATGAGATAGAGTTTTAGAAATCCAAAACTCTTTCAATTTTGCACCAAATTTTTTTTGGAATTTTTGTGGCTTTTAAGGTACATATTATGCACCCTTTGCTGGTGATCCATGTATGAAAATATGGAGGAGGTGCTCAAGAGTTGGATGCCCCTTAACTTGCCATGTTTGGATAAGCCTTGACTAGGTATTTGACCTAGATAAGGACTCTATCATATCTCTCTATATAACATGAGTTTCTTTATAAAATTTTTAGTGAAGATAGAGACTTGAGAGACCTTTGATCCATCCAAAAATTAGAGAGAAAGACCTTTGGGTCATGGAGATATAAAAGATACAAGTTAGGGTGTCTAGAGAGAGAAACGAGAAGAAGAAGAGGGTCTTCTTTTAGGGTTATTTGTTTTCATATCTTTCCTCCCTCCATATTGAGTTTCCTGAGAGCATCTCAGATCTGAAACTCCTCCTTCTACTTTCAATCTTTGGAAGTGTTGCTCCTAGATTGATTTTGATGATTACAAAGCAGATTGAAGGGATACAAATAATTTTAAATTGAAAAAGTCCTTATGCTCTTCAAGGGCAAAATCATAATTTCACTAAAATCCGGATTTGATAGTATCATTTGGTAGAACAAATGATTTGTAAACTATTGATGAAAATTTTATTATTTTTGGACTTATATTTTTGAAGTTATGAAGGTTTGAAGTGCATGAGTCGACTCATGAGTCAACTCATGGCACTATGAGCTGATTGGCACACAAAAAATTCCCATGGCACGCTGGATTTTTGGCTTGGCACGACCTGTGAGTTGACTCATGAGTCGACCCACAAGGCATGAGTCGACTCATGAGTCGACCTCTGCTGATTTGGGCCAAAAAATCCAGAAATCCAAGTTTCTGGTCTTTGCAACAGAAGTCGACTCATGAGTCGACTCCTGAAGCATGAGTCGACTCATGAGTCGACCCCTGCGGTGGAAAATGTCAGCAACGGCTATTTTTTTGTCCTTTTTAATTGTCTTTTATGCTTCCTAAAATTGCTCTAACGGCTCTTTATCTGCCTAAATTATTTTCTCTTGCTTCTAATGCTATAAAATGTTTCAAATGGTGAAAGAAAATTGTAGATCAAGGCAGATCAAACGTGAGATCAAATTCAATAGAGAGGATCCAAAATATACACGAAGTGATCAACGAGATATTCGAGAGAAAAAGAAAAGAGGATCCAAAATCCACACGAGAGATTGTGAAAGAGATTCAAGAGCATTCAAAGAGAGGATTTGTCACGCCTATTGTTTCAACCTTGATCTAGAGATCTTTCAAAGCCTTCAAGAGGTCTTCAATCAACAATCATCCACTTCTCAAGCATTCGTTCAAGCGTTCATTGTTGCTCCTAGATTGATTTTGATGATTACAAAGCAGATTGAAGGGATACAAATAATTTTAAAATGAAAAAGTCCTTATGCTCTTCAAGGGAAAAATTATAATTTTACTAAAATCCTGATTTGATAGTATCATTTGATAGAACAAATAATTTGTAAACTATTGGTGAAAATTTCATTGTATTTGGACTTATATTTTTGAAGTTATGAAGGTTTGAAGTGCATGAGTCAACTCATGAGTCAAATCATGGCACTGTGAGCTGATTGGCACGCAAAAAATTCCCATGGCACGCTGTATTTTTGACTTGGCACAACCTGTGAGTCGACTCATGAGTCGACCCACAAGGCATGAGTCGACTCATGAGTCGACCTCTGCTGATTTGAGCCAAAAAATCCAGAAATCAGACCTTCTGGTCTGTGCAACAGAAGTCGACTCATGAGTCGACTCCTGATGCATGAGTCGACTCATGAGTCGACCTCTGCGATGGAAAATATCAGCAACGATTATTTTTTTGTCCGTTTTAATTGCCATTTATGCTTCCTAAAATTGTTCTAACGGCTCTTTATCTACCTAAATTGTTTTCTCTTGCTTCTAATGCTACAAAATGCTTAAAATGGTGAAAGAAATTGCAGATTAAATAGCGGATCAAACGTGAAATCAAAAATGAGAAGAACAGAAGAGAGGATCCAAAATCTGCACGAAAAAGCCTGAGATCAACGAAAAATCCAAAAAAAAAAGAGAGAGGATCCATAATATACCAGAGAAAGTGTGAAAGAGAAAAGTAAGAGCTTTCAAGGAGAGAATTCTTCACGCCTATTGTTTCAACCTTGATCTAGAGATCGTTCAAAGCTTTCAAGAGATCTTCAATCAACAATCAACCTCTTCTCAAGCATTCAAGCGTTCATCCACTTTGAGAAAATCCGAAAAAGGGGTTCTTCATTTGAGTAAAGTTTTTATTGTTATATTCGCTCATTTAAGGAGCTGTTATTGTATTAATCTGTGCTCAAAATTTTCTAACTCTTTGTGAGTTTTTGTTCTTGTTTTTGGAGGATTTCCAAAACAAGAAAAGGTTGATTCGAATCTGAAATCGGAGTATTTTGGGTTTACTTGTACCCGAGAAACAAGTGATCTAGCTTGGGATAGCTAGTGTCGGAGTTTCCGACGTTTTGTATTCGGGTTGAATACAAAGGATAGTGGATTGAAATTCCCAAGTAGGATCTTGGGGAGTGGATGTAGGTGCAAGGTTAGCACCAAACCACTATAAATCCTTGTGTTTGTTGTGTGCTTTATCGCTTCACTTTATTTCTTTATTATATTCTTGCATTCCTGCTTTAGGTAATTAATATTGAATTAAAGTCTTTGTTTTGTTCTTCATAAGTAATCTGTTGGGCTTAAAATTTTTTAGAAACCCAATTCACCCCCCCCTCTTGGGTTGCATAGCTGGGCAACAAGTGGTATCAGAGCCGGTGCTCTAGCCCTTCTTTGATCTAATAATCAAAGAGCCAAAGATCTATGGCAACCCATGTTGGTACTTCTCTAGCCGAGGGGCAATCAACAAACCGACCTCCACTTTTCAATGGGTCTAATTACACCTATTGGAAAGCTCGGATGAAGATTTTCATACAAGCACTCGACTATGATATGTGGAGTATCATAGTGAATGGTCCTCACACACCCACCAAGATTATAGATGGTAAGGAATCAACCAAACCCGAGAAAGAATGGGATGAGGTTGACAAGAAATTGGCACAATTAAATGCCAAAGCCATGAATGCTCTTTATTGTGCACTAGATGCAAGTGAATTTAATCGCATTTCTACTTGTGCATCTGCTAAAGAAATATGGAATAGGTTAGAAGTAACCCATGAGGGAACAAATCAAGTAAAAGAGTCTAAAATAAACATGCTTGTACATAAATATGAATTGTTCAAAATAGAGCATGATGAGTCCATAACTGCTATGTTTACTCGTTTTACTGATATAATCAATGGTTTAAAGAGTCTTGGCAAATCTTATACTAACAGTGAACTTGTAAGGAAGATTCTCAGGTCACTGCCAAGAACTTGGGAAGCCAAGGTGACTGCCATCCAAGAAGCAAAGGACTTGAACACTCTACCTCTAGAAGAGCTTCTTGGATCTTTGATGACTCATGAACTTAGCATGAAGCAACATCAAGAGGATGAAGTCAAAAAGAAAAGAACCATTGCCCTCAAATCCACAACTTCGCCTGATTATGAAATGGATGACTCTGAAGATGAAGATCAGGATGAAGAGATGGCTCTCATCACCCGGAAATTTAAAAAGTTTCTAAGAAAAAGGAAACAGGGGATGAGAAAGAAATTCACAAAAGGGGATCAAAGCAAAGAAAAGGAGAAAGATCAACCCCCTATATGCTACGAGTGCAAGAAGCCAGGACATTTCAGATCCGAATGTCCACAATTGAAGAAAGGTCCAAAGAAGTTCAAAAAGAAGGCAATGATGGCGACCTGGAGTGCGAGTGATGACTCAAGCTCCGACGAGGAAACCTCAACAGAACAAGCCAACCTGTGCCTGATGGCACACGAAAATGAGGTAACTTCTGAATCCACTAGTGAATTTACTTTTGAAGAATTGCATGAAGCTCTCTATGATTCAATTGAGGAATTAAAGAAACTAGGGAAGAAAAACAAAGAGCTGAAATTGGAAAATCAGTCCTTAGTGAAACAAGTTGAAAATCTTTCAATTGAAAAATTCACCTTGATTCAAGAAAATCAAAACTTAAAGGATGAAATGAACAAGCTGAAATCTATAGTAGATAAGTTTACCTTAAGTTCAAACAAACTAAATATGATCCTTGAAAATCAGAAAGCTATATATGATAAGGCTGGACTTGGTTATAAACCCCTGAAGAAACAAAAATTTCTGAAGGATATTTATGTAAATTATTCAAGTAACAAGTCTACAAATATTACTTGTTTTAAATGTGGAAGAATAGGACATAAATCATACACATGTCTTATTAACAAATATGCAAACACAAAAAAAATATGGGTTCCAAAAGGAACCATTCTGACTAACCTGAAAGGACCCAAGAAAGCTTGGGTACCTAAGACAGAAACTTGACCTTTGCTTGCAGGTGTGTCTAGCATCCCAAGAAGGAAACAGGAAATGGTATCTTGACAGCGGATGCTCGAGACACATGACTGGTGATGAATCATAATTCATCACGCTTGATGCTAAGGATGGAGGGATGGTCACCTTTGGAGATAATGGCAAAGGAAAGATCATCGGGATAGGTAACATTGGTATCACTCTCTCCAAATACATTGAGAATGTTTTATTAGTTAAAGGTTTAAAGCATAACTTACTTAGCATTAGTCAATTCTGTGATAAAGGGTATAAAGTAAGTTTTGAATCATCTGTTTGCATTGTGACGAGTCCTATTAACGATGGCATTAAATTTATAGGACATAGGCATGGCAATGTTTATATGGTAGACTTGAATGATTTAACTAAATTAGACATGCAATGCCTAGTTTCCTTAAATGCTAAAATAAATGAGACTAGTTGGCTGTGGCATCGTAGACTTGCACACATTAGTATGCATTCTCTCTCAAAATTAATTAAAAAGGATTTAGTTCTCGGTTTGCCAAAACTGAATTTTGAAAAGGATAGAATTTGTGATGCATGCCAATTAGGTAAACAAACTAGAGTATCATTTAAATCCAAAAACACTGTTTCAACTGCTAGACCTTTAGAGCTCTTACATATGGATTTATTTGGACCAACTAGAACCACTAGTCTAGGAGGAAAACGATATGGATTTGTAATAATAGATGATTACTCTCGTTTTACTTGGGTTTTCTTTTTAGCTCACAAAAATGAAACTTTTCAAATTTTTACTAAATTTCATCGAAAAGTCACTAATGAAAAAGGGTTTTCAATTCAAAATATTAGAAGTGATCATGGAACAGAATTTGAAAATCATGACTTTGAAAATTTTTGTGATGAAAATGGAATTGGCCATAGCTTCTCTGCTCCTAGGACACCCCAACAGAATGGGGTAGTTGAAAGGAAAAACAGAACCTTAGAAGAAATGGCCCGTACCATGCTTTGTGAAAGCAACCTTCCAAGATATTTTTGGGCAGAAGCTATTAACACAGCATGTTACATTTTAAATCGTGCTTTAATTAGATAATTTTTAAAGAAAACCCCCTATGAACTTTGGAAAGGAAGAAAACCAAATATTGCATATTTTCATGTTTTTGGTTGCCGATGTTTTGTATTAAATAATGGCAAAGAAAAACTTGGTAAATTTGATGCAAAATCAGATGAAGCAATCTTTCTAGGTTACTCCTCCACTAGTAAAACATTTAGAGTGTTCAACAAAAGAACTTTAGTAGTTGAGGAGTCCATACATATTGTCTTTGATGAATCTAATGATCTTCCTTCAAGGAAGAATGAGGGTGTTGATGATGCAGATCCACTAATAGAAGGTATAAAGGAGATCATTCTGAAAGATTCAGCAACTCCAGAAGACAAGGATCAAGAAGACGAACAAAATGAAAGAGGTGAAGAAATTCAAGAACAACCTCAAGGTACAAATGACCTACCCAAGGAATGGAGGTATGTTCACAACCACCCTAAGGAGTTAATTATCGGTGATCCTATGCATGGGGTAAAAACACGTTCTTCACTTAGAGATGTACTTAATCATTATGCTTTTGTATCTCAACTTGAACCTAAAACTTTTGAAGAAGCTGAAAATGATCATAACTGGATTAATGCTATGCAAGAAGAACTTAATCAATTTGAAAGAAATAATGTTTGGAGCTTAGTGACAAGACCTAAAGATTATTCAATAATTGGCACAAAATGGGTCTTTAGAAACAAATTAGATGAGCATGGAAATGTAATTAGAAATAAAGCAAGACTGGTTGCTAAGGGATATAATCAAGAAGAAGGAATTGATTTTGATGAAACCTTTGCACCTGTTGCTAGATTAGAAGCCATTAGACTTCTACTTGCTTATGCTTGCTTTATGAAATTCAAACTATTTCAAATGGATGTTAAAAGTGTATTTTTAAATGGATATATTTCTGAAGAAGTATATGTAGAACAACCCCCTGGATTTGAAAATCATGCTTTTCCCAATCATGTCTTTAGATTAAATAAAGCTTTATATGGTCTAAAACAAGCACCTAGAGCATGGTATGAAAGGCTAAGCAAATTTCTACTAAATAATAGTTTCTCAAGAGGCAATGTAGATACAACCCTATTTATTAAAAGAAACCAAAATGATATGCTAATTATATAAATTTATGTTGATGACATAATTTTTGGGTCTACTAATGAATCCCTTTGTCAAGACTTTGCTAAGCTTATGCAGGGAGAGTTCGAGATGAGCATGATGGGAGAACTCACCTTCTTCCTCGGACTCCAAATCAAACAATCAAAAGAGGAAATCTCCATCACCCAAAGCAAGTACACCAAGGAACTACTCAAAAGATTTGGAATGGAGAACTGCAAACCAATTGGCACACCAATGAGTCCCTCAAGTAAGCTTGACAAGGATGATGAAGGTAAAAGCGTAGACTTAAAATACTATAGAGGTATGATTGGCTCATTATTATATCTAACTGCAAGTAGGCCTGATATCATGATTAGTGTTTGCTTATATGCTAGATATCAATCTAATCCTAAGGAATCTCATTTGAATACTGTTAAAAGAATCCTTAGATACTTAAATGGTACACAAACTATAGGGTTATGGTACTCTAAGGACTCACAAATTAATTTGTTAGGATATTCAGATGCTGATTTTGCTGGATGTAAATTAGATAGAAAAAGCACAAGTGGAACTTGCCAATTTCTTGGAGTTAACCTAATCTCATGGTTTAGCAAGAAATAAAATTCGGTGGCACTGTCTACGGCTGAGGCCGAATACATTGCAACCGGAAGTTGTTGTGCTCAAATCTTGTAGATTAAGCAACAACTCGAAGATTTTGGAATCAAACTTAATGAAACACCAATAAAATGTGATAATACAAGTGCCATAAATCTATCTAAAAATCCAATACAACACTCAAGATCCAAACATATTGAAATAAGACATCATTTTATAAGAGAACATGTTCAAAACAAAAATGTAATTCTTGAATATGTTTGCACTGAAAATCAATTAGCCGATATCTTTACAAAGGCCCTTAGTGAGGATAGATTCTGTGAAATTAGGAGAAATCTAAGAATTCTAGATCCATTTGCCTAAAATTTCTCAATTTTCAAAGAATTGATTAGAGCTCAATTTTCAACATCCATCCTAGTCCCAAAAGCTCAGATTTATCACTCTAAAAATTTATCATTGAGCAAAATTCCTTCTCCCAAAATTTTGAATTTTTATGGAATTTATTTGTATTTTTCCTGAATTTTTGAACTTCATGAGTCGACCCCCATGAGTCGACTCAATGGCAAACTTGTAAATCCCACAAACTTCCCACGGGCTCATTGTTTTTAAACGGGAACCCTGTTTGTGAGACGACTCATCTTCTCATCGTCTTCCTTCCGAAAGCCGTTCTTTCCAACTCTTTTTTGCTCCAAATCCAAGGATTTATCTCGAGGCAATTCTCCCTCCTACTCTCCACCAAAAATCGCCTCCTTGGAAAAGAGATTTCTCATGCTTTCTCGCATTGCTTGGCGCGGTTGGAACGTGCCCTAGCACTTCACCGAACTTCCAAAATCCACTTCTTTTCTCCACTAAAATTCCTCTTTACTCTCTTGTGATCCCTCCTCCTCTCAATTCAAGTCTTCTTGTCTGCTACTTTATTGGATATGGCTCCAAAGATGAAACTTCCCCAAAGAAGGAAATCAATCCGTGAGCCTGAGGAAATTGTCCGAAAGAAAAGGCATGTTCAGTCTTCCAGTGTTCCCACTCCAGTTTCAGTACCTGCTCAAGGTCCCTCTCAATCCTCCATAAGCCCCAGTGTAAATCCTCTTTCTGATAGAAAAGTAGAAACCAGGAAAAATATAGATTTTCGGTTCTTTGAGAAAGAAGGTTTTACTTTTGCAAGTAAAATTAAATATCAAGGATGGGAACTCTACTGCTCCCTTAAGAAAGTCACCTATGTTGATCTAGTTAGAGAGTTCTACCAGAACCTACATTATGGAAATGGGTCAGTGACTTCAACAGTCAAGGGGATTGACATATGCTTGGATTCTAGGATATTGGGAGATATACTTCAGTTGCCTAGTGAAGGTTACTCATATATGGAACTCCCAATTAAAGAAGAAGGGATCAGAATTATCTTAGGAGAAGCTTTTTCAGGAAATTTAAACAAATTGGAAGCAAAGCTATTATCCATTGAGATGAGGGTCCTGCATCAGATTGTAACAAAGCTATTCTTTCCTAAGAGTGGTAGGCATGATCTACTGTCTGGCAGAGATGTATGTATCATGTTTCATGTCATCACTCAGACCCCCCTGAACCTCCCTGCACTTATGATAGAGGCCATGAGAGAAACTTTGAACAGATCCAAGGCACACTTGCCTTATGGTATGGCCCTTACTAGAGTATTTAGGAGGTTTGGAGTTAGCTGTGAGGGGGAGACACCTACCAAGCTCTCACATGTGGACACTTTCAACCAACACAGCCTGCACCGAATGGGTATTACAAAGACTGTTGGTGGTTGGATCAAGGGCTCTGAAGAAAGAACTGAGGATAGAGCTGAAACAAGAGCTGAAGACAGAACTGAAGGCAGAGTAGAAGAAGAAGGTCCATCTTCTCCTGTACATGACTTCAGGGCAGCTTCACCAGATACCCAGTTCATTCCTGATACTGAGGCTGGCCCTTCTGAGTTTACTAGGATGCCCACACCAGTGTATCAGCCAGAGAGCAGAGCACCTCATTCAGAGTTCAGACTGGCTGACGATCAGATCGAGCATATTTCACAGCGTGTGGCTTCTTTGCTGTCTAGTCAGTGGGGTAGTACTTCTTTTGCACCTGGAGCCACCTCTTCTGATCAGACCATTACTCCCCACATCTCCACTATGTTTCAGATGATTTCAGATCAGTCCATCAGGATCCAGCAGCTTGAGGATACAGTCTGGAGACTTACTGGCAGAGTTCTTGACTTGCAGGGGCAAGTCCTTGCATTGGCCCATCCCAAGCCACAGGAGTCTACCATTGAGGTCACAGACCTCACTGCAGAGGCTGGCAGGCTCAGAGGAGCTCTAGAAGGTGGATATGAATTACTGAGGAAAGAGATCCGAGGATCGAGTGAGCATGCTACCACCCAGTTCACTGCTCTACTTCAATCTGTTTCCAGAGCACTGAACGTACTTGATTCTATCAGACTCATGGTATCAGCCCTAGCATCTCAGCGTTCTCAGCCACCCAGTTCATCTCGTTCTCCTGCTCGTGCCAGAGGCAGACGGGGTAGAGGACGCACTTCTGATCCATCATCTCCTCACCCTATATCTGATGACTCCGATCATTGACTTATCTTGATCTTTACTAGATCTTAGGTGTTAGTGTCTTGTTCTAGGATCTATACCTTGGGGCCATGTATTGACAATTAGCTGGTTGAATTTTATTTTTAAGAACTATGTATTGAAACAATTATGATATTAATGGAATCATCTTTTACCTATATTTCTACCTTTTTGTAATGATATCGATCATATTTTGGTTATATATTTTCTTCTTGTTGAAATATTGTCTTCTCCTTGTTGTTGTTTGCTGTTGATAATTGCTATATTAAGGGGGAGCAAACATCTGTGAAAAACTCTAAAGGGGAAGAAATTAAAGAATGTTTCAGAAAAAGGAAGAGTTAACTATGTTTGATGATGTCAAAAAGGGAGAGAAATTAAACAAAAATAAAATTTGAAATTAAACAAAAAAAGCAAAACCCTAAATTATGAGAAAAAGGGGGAGAAATTAAACAAAAACAAAGATTGGAAGATTAAACCAAACTGGAGAAATTAAACAAAAACAAGAATTGAAAGATTTAACCAAACTTGAGAAATTAAACAAAAATTGGAAGATTAAAAAAAAAAAATATTGGGAAACAAATATTGGAGAAATTAAACAAAACTTTGAGAAATTTGGTATCGAAATTTGGTATCAGACAGAACTTAAACAAAAAGCCATCCATCAAAAGCAAAATCATAAGTACAATGCAAATAAGTTTTTTTTATATGCTCTGATATATTTCAAAATTCAAACTTGCTCTGATACATCTTTTGAAATTTTATTTACCTTGATACATCTTAAGAAATTTGTTTTACTCTGATACACCCTAAAATTTTTTTTAACTTGCTCTGATACATTATAAAATTTGCTCTGATACAGTGTAAAATTTTCTCTGATATATTATAACATCTGCTCTGATACAGTGTTAAATTTTCTCTGATATATTATAACATTTACTCTGATACATTATAAAATCTTTTCTGATATCATTGTAAAAATTATTTTTCTTGCTCTGATACATTGCAAAATTTATTTATCTTCTCTTGCTCTGATATATCTTAAACTCAAAATGATCTAATACCCTTTTCAAATCTTTAAGAAAATGGACAAACTATTTTTGCATTTATATTACATGCCAAAAGAATCATACTCTTTTCAAGCATATACACCTATAATGGATTCTTTTGAAATTAATGCATTAACATAAATATTTTTGTTCAAATGTTTTGTCATCATCAAAAAGAGGGAGATTGTTACTCCTAGATTGATTTTGATGATTACAAAGCAGATTGAAGGGATACAAATAATTTTAAAATGAAAAAGTCCTTATGCTCTTCAAAGGCAAAATCATAATTTCACTAAAATCCTGATTTGATAGTATCATTTGATAGAACAAATGATTTGTAAACTATTGATGAAAATTTTATTGTATTTGGACTTATATTTTTGAAGTTATGAAGGTTTGAAGTGCATGAGTCGACTCATGAGTCAACTCATGGCACTGTGAGCTGATTGGCACGCAAAAAATTCCCATGGCACGCTGTATTTTTGACTTGGCACGACTTGTGAGTTGACTCATGAGTCGACCCACAAGGCATGAGTCGACTCATGAGTCGACCTCTGCTGATTTGAGTCGAAAAATCCAGAAATCAGACCTTCTGGTCTGTGCAACAGAAGTCGACTCATGAGTCGACTCCTGATGCATGAGTCGACTCATGAGTCGACCCCTGCGATGAAAAATATCAGCAACGGCTATTTTTTTGCCCATTTTAATTGCCATTTATGCTTCCTAAAATTGCTCTAACGGCTCTTTATCTGCCTAAATTGTTTTCTCTTGCTTCTAATGCTACAAAATGCTTAAAATGATGAAAGAAATTGCAGATTAAATAGCGGATCAAACGTGAAATCAAAAACGAGAAGAACAGAAGAGAGGATCCAAAATCTGCACGAAAAAGCCTGAGATCAACGAAAAATCCAAAAAGAAAAAGAGAGAGGATCCACAATATACCAGAGAAAGTGTGAAAGAGAAAAGTAAGAGCTTTCAAGGAGAGAATTCTTCACGCCTATTGTTTCAACCTTGATCTAGAGATCGTTCAAAGCTTTCAAGAGATCTTCAATCAACAATCAACCTCTTCTCAAGCATTCAAGCGTTCATCCACTTTGAGAAAATCCAAAAAAGGGGTTCTTCATTTGAGTAAAGTTTTTATTGTTATATTCGCTCATTTAAGGAGCTGTTATTGTATTAATCTGTGCTCAAAATTTTCTAACTCTTTGTGAGTTTTTGTTCTTATTTTTGGAGGATTTCCAAAACAAGGAAAGGTTGATCCGAACCTGAAATCGGAGTGTTTTGGGTTTACTTGTACCCGGGAAATAAGTGATCTAGCTTGGGATAGCTAGTGTCGGAGTTTTCGATGTTTTGTATTCGGGTTGAATACAAAGGATAGTGGATTGAAATTCCCAAGTAGGATCTTGGGGAGTGGATGTAGGTGCAAGGTTAGCACCGAACCACTATAAATCCTTGTGTTTGTGGTGTGCTTTATCGCTTCACTTTATTTCTTTGTTATATTCTTGCATTCCTGCTTTAGGTAATTAATATTGAATTAAAGTCTTTGTTTTGTTCTTCATAAGTAATCTGTTGGGCTTAAAATTTTTTAGAAACTCAATTCACCCCCCCTCTTGGGTTGCATAGCTAGGCAACATTTATCTACCTTGAGAAAATCCAAAAAGGGGTTTTTCATTTGAGTAAAGTATTTTTATTGTTATATTCGCTCATTTAAGGAGCTGTTATTGTATTAATTTGTGATCTAAGTTATTTTACTCTTTGAGAGTATTTGTTCTTGTTTTTGGAGGATTTCCAAAATAAGGGAAGGTTGATCCGAACCTGAAATCGGAGTATTTTTGGGTTGACTTGTACCCGAGAAACAAGTAGACTAGCTTGGGATAGCTAGTGTCGGAGTTTTCGACATTTGTATTCGGGTTGAATACAAGTATAGTGGATTGAAATTCCCAAGTAGGAGCTTGGAGAGTGGATGTAGGTGCAAGATTGGCACCGAACCACTATAAATCCTTGTGTTTGTGGTGTGCTTTATCGCTTCACTTTATTTCTTTATTATATCCTTGCATTCCTGCTTTAAGTAATTAATATTGAATTAAAAGTCTTTGTCTTGTTCATCATAAGTAATTAATTAAGCCTAAAATTTTTAGAAACCCAATTCAGCCCCCCCCCCCTCTTGGGTTGCATAGCTGGGAAACAAGTGGTATCAGAGCCCGGTGCTCTAGCCCTTCTTTGATCTAACAATCAAAGAGCCAAAGATCTATGGCAACCCATGTCGGTACTTCTATAGCCGAGGGGCAATCTACAAACCGACCTCCACTTTTCAATGGGTCTAATTACACCTATTGGAAAGCTCGGATGAAGATATTCATACAAGCACTCGACTATGATATGTGGAGTATCATAGTGAACGATCCTCACACACCCACCAAGATTATAGATGGTGAGGAGTCAACCAAACCCGTGAAAGAATGGGATGAGGTTGATAAGAAATTGGCACAATTAAATGCCAAAGCTATGAATGTTCTTTATTGTGCACTAGATGCAAATGAATTTAATCGCATTTCTACTAGTGCATCTGCTAAAGAAATATGGGATAGGTTAGAAGTAACCCATGAGGGAACAAATCAAGTAAAAGAGACTAAAATAAACATGCTAGTACATAAATATGAATTGTTCAAAATAGAACATGATGAGTCCATAACTGCTATGTTTACTCATTTTACTGATATAATTAATGGTTTGAAGAGTCTTGGCAAATCTTATACTAACAGTGAGCTTGTAAGGAAGATTCTCAGGTCACTGCCAAGAACTTGGGAAGCCAAGGTGACTGCCATCTAAGAAGCAAAGGACTTGAACACTCTACCTCTAGAAGAGCTTCTTGGATCCTTGATGACTCATGAACTTAGCATGAAGCAACATCAAGAGGATGAAGTCAAAAAGAAAAGAACCATTGCCCTCAAATCCATAACTTCGCCTGATTATGAAACGGATGACACTGAAGATGAAGAACAGGATGAAGAGATGGCACTCATCACCCAGAAATTTAAGAAGTTTCTAAGAAAAAGGAAACAGGGGATGAGAAAGAAGTTCACAAAAGGAGAACAAAGCAAAGAAAAAGAGAAAGATCAACCCCTTATATGCTACGAGTGCAAGAAGCCGGGACATTTCAGATCCGAATGTCCACAACTGAAGAAAGGTCCCAAAAAGTTCAAAAAGAAAGCAATGATGGCGACTTGGAGTGCGAGTGATGACTCAAGCTCCGATGAGGAAACCTCAACAGAACAAGCCAACCTGTGCCTGATGGCACACGAAAATGAGGTAACTTCTGAATCCACCAGTGAATTTACTTTTGAAGAATTGCATGAAGCTTTCTATGATTCAATTGATGAATTAAAGAAACTAGGAAAGAAAAACAAAGAACTGAAATTGAAAAATCAGTCCTTAGTGAAACAAGCTGAAAACCTTTCAATTGAAAAATTCACCTTGATTCAAGAAAATCAAAACTTAAAGAATGAAATTAACAAGCTGAAATCTATAGTAGATAAGTTCACCTCAAGTTCAAACAAACTAAATATGATCCTTGATAATCAGAAAGCTATATATGATAAGGCTGGACTTGGCTATAAACCTCTGAAGAAACAAAAATTTTTGAAGGATATTTATGTAAATTATTCAAGTAACAAGTCTACAAATATTACTTGTTTCAACTGTGGTAGGATAGGAAATATTATTCAAGTAAATCATACACATGTCTTATTAACAAATATGCAAACACAAAGAAAATATGGGTTCCAAAAGGAACCATTCTGACTAACCTAAAAGGACCCAAGAAAGCTTGGGTACCTAAGACAAAAACTTGACCTTTGCTTGCAGGTGTGTCTAGCATCCCAAGAAGGAAACAGAAAATGGTATCTTGACAGTGGATGCTCGAGACACATGACTGGTGATGAATCACAATTCATCACGCTTGATGCTAAGGATGGAGGGATGGTCACCTTTGGAGATAATGGCAAAGGAAAGATCATCGGGATAGGTAACATTGGTATCACTCCCTCCAATTACATTGAGAATGTTTTATTAGTTAAAGGTTTAAAGCATAACTTACTTAGCATTAGTCAATTCTGTGATAAAGGGTATAAAGTAGTTTTTGAATCATCTGTTTGCATTGTGACTAGTCCTATTAACGATGGTATTAAATTTATAGGACATAGGCATGGCAATGTTTATATGGTAGATTTGAATGATTTAGCCAAATTAGACATGCAATGCCTAGTATCCTTAAATGCTAAAATTAATGAGACTAGTTGGCTGTGGCATCGTAGACTTGCACATATTAGCATGCATTCTCTTTCAAAATTAATTAAAAAGGATTTAGTTCTTGGTTTGCCAAAATTGAATTTTGAAAAGGATAGAATTTGTGATGCATGCCAATTAGGTAAACAAACTAGAGTTTCATTTAAATCCAAAAATACTATTTCAACTTCTAGACCTTTAGAGCTCTTACATATGGACTTATTTGGACCAACAAGAACCACTAGTCTAGGAGGAAAACGATATGGCTTTGTAATAATAGATGACTTCTCTCGTTTTACTTGGGTTTTCTTTTTGGCTCACAAAAATGAAACTTTTCATATTTTCACTAAATTTCATCAAAAAGTCACTAATGAAAAAGGGTTTTCAATTCAAAATATTAGAAGTGATCATGGAACTGAATTTGAAAATCAAGATTTTGAAAATTTTTGTGATGAAAATGGAATTGGCCATAACTTCTCTGCTCCTAGGACACCCCAACAGAATGGGGTAGTTGAAAGGAAAAACAGAATCTTAGAAGAAATGGCCCGTACCATGCTTTGTGAAAGCAACCTTTCAAGATATTTTTGGGCGAAAGCAATTAACACAGCATGTTACATTTTAAATCGTGCTTTAATTAGACAATTTTTAAAGAAAACCCCCTATGAAATTTGGAAAGGAAGAAAACCAAATATTGGATATTTTCATATTTTTGGTTGCCAATGTTTTGTATTAAATAATGGCAAAGAAAAACTTGGTAAATTTGATACAAAATCAGATGAAGCAATCTTTCTAGGTTACTCCTCCACTAGTAAAGCATTTAGAGTTTTCAACAAAAGAACTTTAGTAGTTGAAGAATCCATACATGTTGTTTTTGATGAATCTAACGATCTTCCTTCAAGGAAGAATGAGGGTGTTGATGATGCAGATCCACTAATAGAAGGTATGAAGGAGATCACTCTGAAAGATTCAGCAACTCCAGAAGACAAGGATCAAGAAGACGAACAAAATAAGAGAGGCAAAGAAATTCAAGAATAACCTCAAGGTACAAATGACCTACCCAAGGAATGGAGGTATGTTCACAACCACCCTAAGGAGTTAATAATTGGTGATCCTAAGCATGGGGTAAAAACCCGTTCTTCACTTAGAGATATAGTTAATCATTGTGCTTTTGTATCTCATCTTGAACCTAAAACTTTTGAAGAAGCTGAAAATGATCATAATTGGATTAATGCTATGCAAGAAGAACTTAATCAATTTGAAAGAAATAATGTTTGGACCTTAGTAACAAGACCTAAAGATCATTCAATAATTGGCACAAAATGGGTCTTTAGAAACAAATTAGATGAGCATGGAAATGTATTTAGAAATAAAGCAAGACTGGTTGCTAAGGGATATAATCAAGAAGAAGGAATTGATTTTGATGAAACCTTTGCACCTGTTGCTAGATTAGAAGCTATTAGACTTCTACTTGCATATGCTTGCTTTATGAAATTCAAATTATTTCAAATGGATGTTAAAAGTGCATTTTTAAATGGATATATCGCTGAAGAAGTATATGTAGAACAACCTCTTGGATTTGAAAATCATGCTTTTCCTAATCATGTCTTTAGATTAAATAAAGCTTTATATGGATTAAAACAAGCACCTAGAGCATGGTATGAAAGGCTAAGCAAATTTCTACTAAATAATGGTTTTTCAAGAGGTAATGTAGATACAACCCTATTTATTAAAAGAAATCAAAATGATATGCTAATTATACAAATTTATGTTGATGACATAATTTTTGGGTCTACTAATGAATCCCTTTGTCAAGACTTTGCTAAGCTTATGCAGGGGGAGTTCGAGATGAGCATGATGGGAGAACTCACCTTCTTCCTCGGACTCCAAATCAAACAATCAAAAGAGGGAATCTCCATCACCCAAAGCAAGTACACCAAGGAACTACTCAAAAAATTTGGAATGGAGAACTGCAAACCAATTGGCACACCAATGAGTCCCTCATGTAAGCTTGATAAGGATGATGAAGGTAAATGTGTAGACTTAAAATACTATAGAGGTATGATTGGCTCATTATTATATTTAACTACAAGTAGGCCTGATATCATGTTTAGTGTTTGCTTATGTGCTAGATATCAATCTAATCCTAAAGAATCTCATTTGAATGCTGTTAAAAGAATCCTTAGATATTTAAATGGTACTCAAACTCTAGGGTTATGGTACTCTAAGGACTCACAAATTGATTTATTAGGATATTCAGATGCTAATTTTGCTGGATGTAAATTAGATAGAAAAAGCATAAGTGGAACTTGCCAATTTCTTGGAGTTAACCTAATCTCATGGTTTAGCAAGAAACAAAATTCGGTGGCACTGTCTACGGCTGAGGCCGAATACATTGCAGCTGGAAGTTGTTGTGCTCAAATCTTGTGGATTAAGCAACAACTCGAAGACTTTGGAATCAAACTTAATGAAACACCAATAAGATGTGACAATACAAGTGCCATAAATCTATCTAAAAATCCAATTCAACACTCAAGATCCAAACATATTGAAATAAGACATCATTTTATAAGAGAACATGTTCAAAACAAAAATGTAATTCTTGAATATGTTTGCACTGAAAGTCAATTAGCTGATATCTTTACAAAGGCCCTTAGTGAGGATAGATTCTATGAAATTAGGAGAAATCTAGGAATTCTAGATCCATATGCCTAAATTTTCTCTTAATTTCCAAGAATTAATGTCAAATATTCTTAGAGCTCAAATTCCAACATCTACCTTGGTCCCAAAAGCTCAAGTTTATCATTCTAAAAATTTATCTATGAGCAAAACTCCTTCTCCTAAAATTTCAAATTTTTCTGGAATTTATTCACATTTTTCCTGATTTTCTGAACCTCATGAGTCGACCCCCATGAGTCGACTCAATGGCAAACTTGTAAATCCCACCAACTTCCCACGGGTTCATTGTTTTTTTATACTGGATCCCTGTTTGTGAGACGACTCATCTTCTCATCATCCTCCTTCCAAAAGCCGTCTTCTCCAACTCTTTTTGCTCCAAATCCAAGGATCCAATTCGAAGCAATTCTCCCTCCTCCTCTCCACCAAAAATTGCCTCCTTGGAAAGGGATTTTTTGTGCTTTCTCGCATTGTTTGGCGCGGTTGGAACGTGCCCTAGCACTTCACCGATCTTCCCAAATCCACTTCTTTTCTCCACCAAAATCCCTCTTTACTCTCTGGTGATCCCTCCTCCACTCAATTCAAGTCTCCTTGCCTGCTAATATATTGAATATGGCTCCAAAGATGAAACTTCCCCAAAGAAGAAAGTCAATCCGTGAGCATGAAGAAATTGTCTGAAAGAAAAGGCATGCTCAGTCTTCAACTGCTCCCACTCCAGTTTCAGTACCTGCTCAAGGTCCCTCTCAATCCTTTCTAAGCCCTAGTAAGAATCCTCTTTCCGATAGAAAAGTCGAAACTGGGAAGAATATAGATTTTCGGTTCTTTGAGAAAGAGGGCTTTACTTTTGCAAGTAAAATTAAAAATCAAGGATGGGAACTCTACTACTCCCTTAAGGAAGTCACCTATGTTGACCTAGTTAGAGAATTCTACCAGAACCTACATTATGGAAATGGGTCAGTGACTTCAACTGTCAAGGGGATTGACATATGCTTGGATTCTAGTATATTGGGAGAAATTCTTGATTTGCCTAGTGAGGGTTACTCATATATGGAACTCCCAGTAAAAGAAGAGGGGATCAGAATTATTTTAGGAGAAAATTATTCAGGAAGTTTAAACAAATTGGAAGCAAAGATTTTGTCCATTGAGATGAGAGTCCTGCATCAGATGGTAACAAAGCTCTTCTTTCCTAGGAGTGGTAGACATGACTTACTTTCCAGCAGAGATGTATGTGTCATATTTCATGTCATCACTCAGACCCCCCTGAACCTCCCTGCACTTATGATAGAGGCCATGAGAGAAACTTTGAACAGATCCAAGGCACACTTGCCTTATGGTATGGCCCTTACTAGAGTATTTAGGAGGTTTGGAGTTAGCTGTGAGGGGGAGGCTTCTACTAAGCTATCTCATGTGGACACTTTCAACCAACACATCCTGCATCAAATGGGATTTACAAAGACTGATGGTGGTTGGATCAAGGGATCTGAGGAGAGAGCTGAGGAGAGAGCTGAGGAGAGAACTGAAGATAGAGCTGAAGACAGAACTGAAGGCAGAGTAGAAGAAGAAGGTCCATCATCTCCTGTTCATGACTTCAGGGCAGCATCACCAAATATCCAGTTCATTCCTGATACAGAGGCTGGCCCTTCAGAGTTTACTAGGATGCCCACACCAGTGTATCAGCCAGAGAGTAGAGCACCTCATTCAGAGTTCAGACTGGCTGACGATCAGATCGAGCATATATCACAGCGTGTGGCTTCTTTGCTGTCTAGCCAGTGGGGTAGTACTTCTTTTGCATCAGGAGCCACCTCTTCTGATCAGACCATTACTCCCCACATCTCCACTGTGTTTCAGATGATATCAGATCAGTCCATCCGGATCCAGCAGCTTGAGGACACAGTCTGGAGACTGACTGGCAGAGTTCTTGACTTGCAGGGGCAAGTTTTTGCTTTGGCCCATCCCAAGCCACAGGAGTCAACTATTGAGGTCACAGACCTCACTGCAGAGGCTGGCAGACTCAGAGGAGCACTAGAAGGTGGATATGAATTACTGAGGAAAGAGATCCGAGGATCGAGTGAGCATGCTACCACTCAGTTCACTGCTCTACTTCAATCTGTTTCCAGAGCACTGAACGTACTTGATTCTATCAGACTCACCCTTTCTGTTCAGTCCTTAGCATCTCAGCGTTCTCAGCCTCCCAGTTCATCTCGTTCTCCTGCTCGTGCCAGAGGCAGACGGGGTAGAGGACGCACTTCTGATCCATCAGCTTCTCATCTCATATCTGATGACTCCGATCCTTGACTTGTCTTGATCATTACTAGATCCTAGGTGTTAGTGTCTTGTTCTAGGATCTGAATTTTGGGGCCATGTATTGACAATTAGCTGGTTGACTTTTATTTTAAGAACTATGTAATGAAACAATTATGGTTTTAATGGAATCATCTTTTACTTATATTTCTACCTTTTGTAATGATGTTGATCATATTATGGTTATATATATTCTTCTTGTTGAAATATTGTCTTCTCCTTGTTGTTGTTTGCTGTTGATAATTGCTATATTAAGGGGGAGCAAACATCTGTGATAAACTCTAAAGGGGAAGAAATTAAAGAATGTTTCAGAAAAAGGAAGAGTTAACCATGTTTGATGATATCAAAAAGGGGGAGAAATTAAACAAAAATTGGAGAAATTAAACAAAAATTTGAGAAATTAAACAAAAATGGTATTTTGAAAAATTAAATAAAAATGGTATTTTAAAAAATTAAACAAAATTTAAGAAATTTGGTATCAGACAGAAATTAATCAAAAAGCCATCAATCAAAGCAAAACCATAAATTATGAGAAATTAATAAATGAATTGAAAATTTAAAGAACAATATCAAAAATACAATGCTAAGTACAATGCAAATAAGTAATTTTTAATATGCTCTGATATATTTCAAAATTCAAACTTGCTCTGATACATCTTTTGAAATTTTATTTACATTGATACATCTTAAGAAATTTAACTTACTCTGATACATCCTAAATTTTTTTTTAACTTGCTCTGATACATTATAAAATTTGCTCTGATAACAGTGTGAGATTTTCTCTGATACATTATAAAATTTGCTCTGATACAGTGTGAAATTTTCTCTGATACATTGTAAAATCTTTTCTGATAACATTGTAAAAATTATTTTTCTTGCTCTGATACATTGCAAAATTTATTTTTCTCTCTTGCTCTGATACATCTTAAACTCAAAATGATCTAATACCCTTTTCAAATCTTTAAGAAAATGGACAAACTATTTTTGCATAAATATTACATGCCAAAAGAATCATACTCTTTTCAAGCATATATATCTATAATGCATTCTTTTGAAATTAATGCATTCACATAAATATTTTTGTTCAAATGTTTTGTCATCATCAAAAAGGGGGAGATTGTTGCTCCTAGATTGATTTTGATAATTACAAAGCAGATTGAAGGGATACAAATAATTTTAAATTGAAAAAGTCCTTATGCTCTTCAAGGGCAAAATTATAATTCCACTAAAATCCTGATTTGATAGTATCATTTGGTAGAACAAATGATTTGTAAACTATTGGTGAAAATTTCATTATTTTTGGACTTATATTTTTGAAGTTATGAAGGTTTGAAGTGCATGAGTCGACTCATGAGTCAACTCATGGCACTATGAGCTGATTGGCACGCAAAAAATTCCCATGGCACGCTGGATTTTTGGCTTGACACGACCTGTGAGTCGACTCATGAGTCGACCCACAAGGCATGAGTCGACTCATGAGTCGACCTCTGCTGATTTGGGCCAAAAAATCCAGAAATCCAAGTTTCTGGTCTTTGCAACAGAAGTCGACTCATGAGTCGACTCCTGAAGCATGAGTCGACTCATGAGTCGACCCCTGCGGCGGAAAATGTCAGCAACGGCTATTTTTTTGCCCGTTTTAATTGCCTTTTATGCTTCCTAAAATTGCTCTAACGACTCTTTATCTGCCTAAATTGTTTTCTCTTGCTTCTAATGCTATAAAATATTTCAAATGGTGAAAGAAAATTGTAGATCAAGGCAGATCAAACGTGAGATCAAATTCAATAGAGAGGATCCAAAATATACACGAAGTGATCAACGAGATATTCAAGAGAAAAAGAAAAGAGGATCCAAAATCCACACGAGAGATTGTGAAAGAGATTCAAGAGCATTCAAAGAGAGGATTTGTCACGCCTATTGTTTCAACCTTGATCTAGAGATCTTTCAAAGCCTTCAAGAGGTCTTCAATCAACAATCATCCACTTCTCAAGCATTCGTTCAAGCGTTCATCCACCTTGAGAAAATCCAAAAAGGGATTCTTCATTTGAGTAAAGTATTTTTATTGTTATATTCGCTCATTTAAGGAGCTGTTATTGTATTAATTTGTGATCTAAGTTATTTTACTCTTTGAGAGTATTTGTTCTTGTTTTTGGAGGATTTCCAAAACAAGGGAAGGTTGATCCGAACCTGAAATCGGAGTGTTTTTGGGTTGACTTGTACCCGGGAAACAAGTAGACTAGCTTGGGATAGCTAGTGTCGGAGTTTTCGACGTTTGTATTCGGGTTGAATACAAGTATAGTGGATTGAAATTCCCAAGTAGGAGCTTGGGGAGTGGATGTAGGTGCAAGATTGGCACCGAACCACTATAAATCTTTGTGTTTGTGGTGTGCTTTATCGCTTCACTTTATTTCTTTATTATATCCTTGCATTCCTGCTTTAAGTAATTAATATTGAATTAAAAGTCTTTGTCTTGTTCATCATAAGTAATTAATTAAGCCTAAAATTTTTAGAAACTCAATTCACCCCCCCCTCTTGGGTTGCATAGCTGGGCAACAGGAAGAGTCCAAATCAAGAAGAAGGAGGCACCTGATCAACCATCAAAGAAGGATCAGCGCAGTACTAGCATACTGTGCTGATTTTCTGAAGCAGAACTTCTGATCGAGATTCGTGGGCTCGTGTGGATGACTCCTAGAGGTCGGATGCGTGTGCAGCTTGCAACATCATCCTCAAGCCTGGATCAGCGAGGTTAGAACGTCTAACTTACAAGGTAATAGATCTGATCTATTGTTTAATACATACATTAGATGTAGTATAGAAACATGTTGATATGATCAACATGTAGTTCATGCTATATTTATATATTTTAATTTCTGATTTAATGCTATGTAATAATTATGTAATAGAATCTTAGATCTAAGAATTCTCTGGTTTTAAAAAATAAATTTTGATTTATTTTAGTCTTCCACTGTATGATCTTGAAAAAATTTCAAGATCTAACCCATAAACCCTAGATCTGGTTCCTACAATTGGTATCAGAGCCTAGGTTTTTTATTACATGATTATTTATACATGCTTAGATTATTTCTTAGATTAAATCTAATTTATAATCTAATTATTAAATCTGAAATTAAAATTTTAGATTAATCACGAACTGCAAGGTTGTCCTACTGTAAGGTTTACCCCTTACAGTGCAAAGGTTGTCCTAGTTTGTGTAGATCTATCTTTAATTATAAATTTGTTAGATATGATCTAGATTAAATTTATAATTTATTAGATTTAAAAGATATTTAAATCTGAAATAAAATCTCTTTGTTAATAATTTTTATGCAAAGAAATTGTTTAAAGTTGAAATTATTTCAATTACATGAACCTGTTTAGATTAGATCTAAAGTAGTTTCATGTTTATTTCACTTGTATCTTGATTATGAATCAAACATGCAATATGGTTGGTAGAATCATATTGTAAAATTATTTTACAAATATGAAAATTATTTTTTGAAAAGTCGAACCCAACCCTCAGCCCAAAACTTAATTAAGAATTAAGAAGTTGTTTGATTAGGTTCTAGGATTGTGAATTGAAGAACCTAAGACACAAACCATAACACATTGGGTTAATGGGTTAGTGGGAATTAGGTCCATTAATTGGGTTAGACCTATGGTTAGATTGAAGATGGACTTAATTAGAGAATTGACTAAATCTAATCAATTGTTGTCTTAGATTAGGTCAAGGATTCTCTAGATCAATTACAATAGTTGTAGTTGGTCAAGTCCATGTCTTTAACGAGAACCAAATGGACTTGATTCTTGGCTAAGCGGTCTAGCATGAACTGTTAGGTTGATCTAATCAAAACTAATTAAACCAGTTGGTGTCTAAGGTAAACCAGACCGGTGGTTTTTAATTGGGAGCCCGCTTATCTGGCCATTTCTGATGGTGTCTAAGGCAAGCTTTGGCAGACCCTCCCACTGATCGAACTTACCTGACCTCTTGGTGAAATTATGTTTTGATCAGATCACTTGACTATTCGAGCTGACCTATGTCAGCTAGGTAAATCAGTGTGACTGATTTAGGTGCTCCTAGACCAGCCCTTTTAATGGTCTCCCTTAAGCTGACTTGGTGAAGCCAGTGGGAGGATCATGATAAGCTGGTTCATCTGACCTCATCCTCTATATTATTTAAATTTTTTAAAATTATTTGGTCCTTAAAATGATAAAGTTATGAAGATAACTGAGTCATAACCTCCCATTAAGGTGTTTGATAATGAGTCCATTAACTCAATAATCATTGCAGACCCAAAGGCCTGGTGCTTGTTGACTAATGGAATTATCACTTATCATATGACAACTTGGAAGTGTCTCTCTAATGGTGGTTAGGTGAGCCAACCAAAGTTGGGCTTAATCAATCGTTGGTTAGATACACCAAGTATGATCATGTTAATGGTTGGACCTAACCGGATCCTTACAGTGGAGGCCAAAGCCTACTGATTAGATTTCTGGGGTAAAATTAAAATTACTAGAAATTATTTAGAGAAACAATTGGTTATGAACCTACCCTTAGATGTACATGGGTTGGCCAACCAAAGTTGGGCTTGGTGCAGTCTAAGTGGATTCTAGTACCCACTAAGGAATTAGGGTAATTCTTCGAATTGGAGGTAGAGGCTACCAATTCGAATAAAATAGTGGGAGAAACCTTTTGATTAAAGTCCAAATCTTTAGGTTTAATGAATCAATTTCTAATTAGGTTATGGTTCTCCTTTGTGCAAATATGGCCCCTTCCCTATCGCTCCGATCATTGTTGGACAATGATAAGTTGGTGGGATCAAACTTCGGTAGCTGGTACCAAAAGTTGAAGATAGTCCTGGAGCATGAACGGATCCTATATATGATAATGGATCCTGCATCTGAGGAGCCAGCTGCCAATGCACATGGAACAGTTAGAGACACTTACCAGAAGTGGTTCAGTGACCGGACCACGGTGTGCTGTATCATGCTGGCTACCATGAGCGATGAGTTCAGTCGCAGATTCGAGATGGCTCAGCCAAAGAACATGCTTCAAGTGTTGGAGGATGCCTTTAGCACACCCGATGACGTAGAGAGGCACAAGACTCGTTGTGCCATCTTCAATGCCAAAATGCGGGATGGTGCCTCTGTCACTGATCATGTATTGTATGTGATCGAGCTGATGGAATGATTGAGCAAGCTCAGCTTTCTCTTGCATGAGCAACTTGAGAAAGATGCAATACTGAACTCGCTACCCAAGTCTTATCTCCCATTCCTCACTCATTATAGAATGACAAAGCCTGAAGAGAACTACCACGGGTTACTGGGGTTGCTTCAGAACTTTGAGAAGGATCACCAACTTCACAAGGAGTCGGTGAACTTAGTGGGAGGTTCATCTTCTGGTTCTCGACCTTTTAAGAAAGGGAAGAAGAACAAGAAAAAGAAAGTGAAGAAGGTGCATGTTCAGGCTGGGATATCAGTGCAGAGCCAGACCAGAAAGATCAAGCCCGATAAGAGTCTATTCTACTGGCAAACACCCTAGATTAGATAGTGTGTCAGATATCTACTTATGGCTCTGTAGGCTAGGTCATATAAACAAGAATAGAATAAATAGGTTGACTCAAGAGGGAATCCTCAAAGTCAGTGATTGTGAATCACTTCCAACCTATGAGTTTTGTCTTCTTGATAAAATGACCAAGTCATCTTTTACTGAAAAAGGTGAGAGAGCTACTGAGCTCTTGGGCCTAGTACATACTGATGTATGCGGGCCCATGAGCACCAGTGCTAGAGGTGGATATTTTCACTTCATAACTTTCACGGATGACCTATCCCGATATGGATATGTCTATCTGATGAAACATAAGTCGGATTCATTTGAAATGTTCAAACGATTCCGAAGTGAAGTAGAAGAACAAACTGAGAAGAGTATTAAAACTCTTCGATCTGATCGAGGAGGAGAATATCTTTCTAGTGAGTTTCTCACATATCTAGGAGAGAATGGGATTCTCTCCCAATGAACTCCTCCAGGAACACCAAGCATAATGGTGTGTCTGAAAGAAGGAATCGGACTCTGTTAGACATGATCCGATCCATGATGGGTTTTGCTAGCTTGCCGATATCCTTCTGGGGATATACACTCAAATCGGCCTGTTATCTATTAAATAGGGTTCCAAGTAAGTCTGTAATTAAGACTCCATATAAGATATGGATGGGACGTAAGCCAGCACTTTCACACCTTAGGGTTTGGGGGTGCCCGACCTATGTCAAACGATTAGTCACAGACAAACTTGGACCTAGGTCTGACAAATGCTCATTCATAGGGTACCTCAAAGAGACAAAAGGATATTTTTTCTACCATGCTGATGAACAAAAGATGTTCGTCAGCCTTAAGGCAATCTTTTTAGAAAATGAGTTCCTTGGTGAAGGAACCGTTGCCTCTAAGGTTGAACTTGATAAAGTTCAACAGGTAGAAGGACCGACATCAATAGCTGAACCTGAGTCGGATATGATTAGATCAGATCTGGAGCCCAATGTACCTGCACCATTAAGGCGATCCGGTAGAGTACCGTGTCAGCTAGACAGATACTACGGTTTCTTGATCCGGGACGGTGATCCCATTGAACTTGATGAGAATAATGAGCATCCGATCACCTATATGGATGCATTGCAGAGGCTTGATTCCGAGAAATGGCTTAAAGCCATGAAATCCGAAATGGAGTCCATGAAGGTCAACGATGTATGGACATTGGTTGACCCACCTGAAGGGGTTAAACCCATTGGGTATAAATGGGTCTTCAAAAGGAAGAGGGGCACAGACGAAAAGGTGGAGACCTATAAAGCCCGTCTGGTCGCCAAGGGGTATCGTCAACGTTATGGTATTGACTATGATGAGACATTTTTCCCTGTGGCAATGCTCAAATCCATTCGGATAATGCTTGCAATAGCTACCCATCTGGATTATGAGATCTGGCAGATGGATATAAAGACAGCTTTCCTGAATGGAGAGCTGACCGAAGAGGTGTATATGATACAACCTGAGGGGTTTACATCCACAGATGAGTCCAAGGTGTGCAAGCTTAAGAGATCTATTTATGGATTGAAGCAAGCTTCTCGGAGTTGGAACATGCATTTTGATAAGATGATCAAAACGTATGGCTTCATTAAGAATGGAGAAGAGCTCTGCATCTATAAATGGGCAAATGGTTCAGTTGTGGTATTCCTTATCTTGTACGTGGATGATATTCTCTTAATCGAAAATGACATCCCCGTACTACAGGGAATAAAAGTTTGGTTGTCATCACAGTTCTTCATGAAGGACTTGGGTGAAGCATCCTACATCCTAGGGATGAAGATCTATAGGGATAGATCTAAAAGGATGCTTGGGTTATCCCAGTCCATGTACATAGACACTGTGCTGAAGAGGTTCAGCATGGAGAATTCCAAGAAGGGCTATCTACCGATAGGCCAAGAAATTTCTCTCTCTAAGAAGGATTGTCCGATAACTCCTGAAGAGAGAGAGCGTATGAGTAGAGTCCCATATGCTTCAGCCGTGGGATCTATCATGTACGCCATGACATGTACAAGACCAGATGTGGCATACTCACTAGGAGCAGTGAGTAGATACCAATCTGATCCTGGAGAAAATCACTGGAAAGTGGTTAAAGCCATCCTTAAATATTTGAGAAATACTAAGGACCAATGGTTGGTTTATGGCGAGTCAGATCTGAAATTTATGAGGTTCACAGACTCCAGCTTTCAATCTGACCATGATGACAGCAGGAGCATGTCGGGTTATATATTTACTCTGAATGGTGGAGCCATCTGCTAGAAGAGTTCCAAGCAGCATACTGTGGCAGACTCTATTTGTGAAGCGGAGTACATCGCAGCATCGGATGCCGTGAAGGAAGCTATATGGCTGAGAAAATTCATCAACGAGCTCGGAGTAGCACCCTCCCTCGATGGTCCGGTCCTGCTCTACTGCGACAGCACTGGTGCCATAGCTCAGGCGAAGGAATCCAAAGCACATCAGCGGATAAAGCACATCTTGCACCACTTCCACCTGGTCCGGGAGATCGTGGATCGAGGTGACGTCGACCTTCAGAAGATCGACGGAAAGGAGAACCTGGCCGACCCCTTCACTAAAGCCCTGGCGATAAAGGAGTTCGACAACCACAAGTCGAAGATGGGTATTAGATACTGTGCCGAGTGGCTTTAGGACAAGTGGGAGTTGTTGGGAAATGTGTCCCAAAAAGCCAATCGTCAAGCTGTTGACGGTTGAGCAACCAAGTATTATAATTGATTTGTTAATAAATAAAATATATTTGGCATCTTCATCATAAGCTTTCATCTTCTAATGAACTCCGTTGTTATGATGAAGTCCTTAGGACTATTTAAGTTCGATAAAGAGAGGATTTATCGATTAGTCCTTAAAACTATTCACGACCAAATGATAAGCTGTTAATAAGGACGACAGCTTCTATCGAGCATAGGTTGCTGTAGGCCATATGGGTTGGTTGTCCTCTTAACCAAGGAGTGTGGAGACACTGGTATGGCATACAGGTGAGATGTAAGGATACATCGTCATTGAACGTGACCAACTCCAGAGCATTCTGCTGTCGAGAATGTCTTTGATGAGATATAGGTATAAGTGTCCCTTAGACCTGAGATCTTCTCAGTGACTTGCAAGCAACTCACTGTGCTTTGGTATTGGACTAATTGAATTTCTAATTCAGGGATGGAAGGCTTCTGGGCACAGTCAAGTACTTACGAAGTCAGAGTGTGATCGAGATGGGATTGACCACTCCAAGAGTTGGAGAAGAATGAGTCGCTGTATTTCAATTTAGCAAAACCTTGACCAGGATAATCCATTAGATGGATTTGATATTTTGAAATACAATGTGGACAACCTGATCAGAGTTGACAGTGGAACTCTAGGGTGTCCTATGATCATTTTGGTCAAGGGGATGAATTATATGAAAATTATATCCGCATGGGTTCTAAGGATGTTGTTCTACACATTCGACCTATCCGGTCGTCGGGTATCATTGCTAGATGGTCACTTCGATTGGTACAGAAATTTATTTCTGTGCTATTGGCTTAGGTTCAGACCTATGAGGTCAGACACATTAGAGTTCGTGATCTGATCGGATGGTTGATCAACGATTAAGAATCGTTCTAGGGTTAAATGATCAATACGATTGACATTTAACCCAGTGCAAGTGTTGCAGGAGGATCGATTAGCAATTTGATTGCTAATTGGCTTAATTTGATTAAGCCAATGGACTGAGATTAAGTCTAATTAAATATAATTTAATTAGATTTAGTTTGGGCTTGATTGGATCAAGTCCAATTGGTTTATTGGATAAGCCAAGTGCAAGGAAAAACTAGTCCTAGTTCAACTAGGACTTGGGTCAATCTAATTTCTAATTTGATTAGAAAATTAAATCAGATTTAAATCTAATTTAATCTGATTAAATTAAGTTTTTAATTGGGTTAAGACCTATTTTAATTGGGTTGATCTAATTTTGGTTTGATTTGGTTTGGAAAACCAAATTAAAACAAGTCATAAGATAGAATCCTAGTAAGACTAGGATTCCACCTTGCACCACATAAGCCTTCCCCACGCCCTCTCTCTCATTCAACGCCAATCTTATTTTGTGCAAGAAAAGCCCTCTCCCAGGTCTCTCCCACGTTCACAAAAGGTCTCCTCTCTTCTTTCTTACATGGAAGGTGGTTTGGATCAAATCAAAAAGGAATAAGTTTGGATTTCGAATTCTATGAGATAGAGTTTTAGAAATCCAAAACTCTTTCAATTTTGCACCGAATTTTTTTTGGAATTTTCATGGCTTTTAGGGTACATATTGTGCACCCTTTTCTGGTGATCCATGCATGAAAATATGGAGGAGGTGCTCAAGAGTTGGGTGCCCCTTAACTTGCCATGTTTGGATAAGCCTTGACTAGGTATTTGACCTAGACAAGGACTCTATCATATCTCTCTATATAAGATGAGTTTCTTCATAAAATTTTTGATGAAGATATAGATTTGAGAGACCTTGGATCCATCCAAAAATTAGAGAGAAAAACCTTTGGGTCATGGAGATATAAATGACACAAATTAGGGTGTCTAGAGAGAGAAACGAGAAGAAGAAGAGGGTCTTCTTCTAGGGTTATTTGTTTTCATATCTTTCCTCCCTCCATCTTGAGTTTTCTGAGAGCATCTCAGATCTGAAACTCCTCCTTCTACTTTCTATCTTTGGAAGAGTCCAAATCAAGAAGAAGGAGGCACCTGATCAACCATCAAAGAAGGATCAGCGCAGTACTAGCATACTGTGCTGATTTTCTGAAGCAGGACTTCTGATCGAGATTCGTGGGCTCATGTGGATGACTCCTAGAGGTCGGACGTGTGTGTGGCTTGCAACATCATCCTCAAGCCCGGATCAGTGAGGTTAGAACATCTAACTTGCAAGGTAATAGATCTGATCTATTGTTTTATACAGACATTAGATGTAGTATAGAAACATGTTGATATGATCAACATGTAGTTCATGCTATATTTATATATTTTAATTTTTGATTTAATACTATGTAATAATCATGTAATAGGATCTTAGATCTAGGGATTCTCTAGTTTTAAAAAATAAATTTTGATTTATTTTAGTCTTCTGCTGTATGATCTTGAAAAAGTTTCAAGATCTAACCATGAAATCCTAGATCTGGTTCCTATAGTTCTTATCTCCTGCCTAATTTGAATGCGATCCGAATTAGAAATAAGGTGATAAGAAGGAAAGAGATTTTTCAAACATGAAAAAGGGGAGGCACCAAATTGATTTTTGCCTATTTTCTCTAGAGAGTTTTTGGCTATGTGGGATACCAGATCTCCTTCCCCACACCAACTCTCAAATTAAGAAATTTTGGGATGCCCAAAAGTGTTTTTGGCATGGAGATGTTGGCGCCCTCCCTTTGACCTAAACCCTAATCCCAATTCTATATAAAGGGGGCTCCTCTCTTGGATGTATCATCTATTGATCCTTTGTTGGTTTTTATTTTTTCAAAGCTCTTTCTCCTCTTCCTCTCTTTCTCCTCCAGATATCCTCTTGCTTTGGAGCATCCAAGATGTTTGAAGAAGAAGAAAGAAATTAGCCTCTGAGTTCCTTGCAAGCTAGCACTTCCAAGGAACCTGATCTACGTCGGTCTTCACATGGACTTTCTGTAGAGGTCGGATGACTTTGTGCGGCTGCGAGCAACCTAAAAGAGAGTCTTTCCAAGCATTGGACTAGTAAAGATCAAGAATCTTTCAGTTTGGTAATGATTTCTAAACTCTCTTGATCATTTTGTTAGATCTAACTGTTAGATTTAGAATTGCAGCATCGATCAGATCGATGCAAGTTTTTATTTTTAGATCTACAGTACATCTTATTTTATATTATTTATCTTAGCATGATAGTCTAGATTAGATCTTATACATATAATTTAGATTAAATTATTTAATCTTATTTTTTACTGCATAAATTTTTGAAATTGCATGTATAGTACTAATGCATGTTTCCTTCACTGATAGCCACTACTAGCTGACTCCCTCTCTTGTAAAAGAGGAAATAAGGGTGATTCCTTTTTCTCAAAAGGATGAGAAATTTGTTCTCACTATCTTCCATTGTTCTCTCTCTCCAGCTGTCACTGACTTAACCATCAGAGGGTATCTTGCCGAAGAACATCCCACCTTCTTCTCCGATGTATGGACTTTCTTTGTAGGTGATCAGAGTTCCGACTTGGCACCTACTGACTCCAACGGAGCACTTGATCCAAGCTGCCCAATCCAGCCACTCCACCATGTCGCCAAGTCCGAAAGGAGTAGCAATAGTTATCATGATGGTTCTAGGTTCTTACTAAAACTATGTGTTATAGAAGATTGAACATGCCTTAATCAATACTTTTTTCTTGGAATTGACATCAATTGTTGCCTTGATTATTTGCATGATGGCTTTTGGCCTCAAAATCCATGCAAAACCTGAGTTATGGTAAGCTTGTTGTCAAACTGTAAGTCAAGTTTTGTTATTATTCATTCCGTATTGAACTATGGATTGACACACTTTTTTTGTGTAGCACCTTAATAATGTGCCCATGAATTTTGTAAGGAGGTAATGGGTGGGTCTAGCATACAATGAAAACAAGTACCTTGCCGGTGTGCCTATGAATTTTGTAGGTAGGTGGGTAGTGGATGGGTCTAATACATAGAAATCAGCTACTGCTTATAGTCCATTACCGTCCACATATTTTGGTCCTTAAAAAATAGACTGAATTCCTGATGATGCAGAGGGGCAAGTAATTCATGACTATGATTTTGTTAGTTAATCTGGATATGCCAATGAATAATTATCTATCTTATGTAGTAACCAGCCTGAGTGATGAATCTAGTATACTACTCAAACTAAATAATGGGGTAAGTGATGAACTTTGTGGAAAATTAGCCCAAAATATATTATTCATTGCACTTGATTTGAATTAAATCAACCCTCCAAGTAAAGAGCCCAGACAGTTAGGCTCTTTGGGCTAACTTCCAATAGTTTCTATAGTTAGGCTTCCAAATTCAATGGATTTCTCTAAGCAACTGTATATCTCTCTTATGGATAAAAGTTGGCTTCATTGATCTAGGTAATGAACTCTCTTCTTTATCCTTCTAAAAATCATTTCTCATATTTATACAATGCCTTTATTTGTCTCACATCATGTAGGGCAAGCAAGTCATACCTAGAAAGAGTCACTCAATCACTTAACTTTGTATTTGCAAATGCTGCACATGAGAATAAGATTCTCTGTTCATCTTAGAAATGCAGTAACAGCTTGTGGATGGTTCAAGAAGTTGTATATAAATATTTGGTATGCTTTTTTCTTTATTTTGCAAGGGGTTATACAACTTGGCTAATATGAGGAAGTTGCATCAACCAGCACATCTACTTTTGACTCTCATGAATAAGATGAATCATGGGAAGTTGATGAGATGAATGAGATGTTGCATGATGCACTTGCAACGTTGAAACAAAATAGTAATATAGGTGATCTTAGTCATGAACATATAGAGGCCTAACATAGAAGCCAATAAATTTTATAGCTAGTTAAAGATGCTAAACATGAATTGTATCCTGATTGCAAGAAGTTTGGCAAACTATCTTTATTGTTTAGTTGCTTCACGTAAAGTGTCGAAATGGATGGAGCAAAAATTTATTCACATCATTACTCAAATTACAGAAAAAAGCATTGCCAAATGATGAAACATTGCTGAAACATCCTTATGAAGCAAAAAAGATTATTAGAGACCTAGGATTAGAATACAAACAAATTCATGCACACCCTAACTACTGCCCAGATAGACAATTCCAGGAGGGGGGGTGATTTGAATGTTTTAAAAATTTAAAACTAAGTATGCACAGAATTTAAACTATATGATGGAATGGTGTAGTATGAGCAATATAATATAATCAAGATATATATGAGGATGTAAATGAAAGTAAAGAAGAGAATAGCCAAGGTACATACAATATAAGTTTTTATAGTGGTTCGATGCCAAATCCAGTACCTACGTCCACTTTTCAAGCAATTTTTGAAAATTTTACTATAATCTCTCTAAGATTGCAGCTTGATTGCCAGGCTCATAATTAAAATCTACTTGATTTTCTTAGTAAAAATCAATTAAAACCAACTCTTTAAGCCACTCCTAGGCTTATACAACAATATACTCAAATTTAATGCTTGGATGGGCATTTCCCAAAGTTTCAATCCCCGATTGAAACTTATGTACAATAGAAAAATAGAAATACAATCTCAAGTACAAAAGAAAAAGCTCCCTAAAGAGCAAAACAAAATACCATTAAAGCTTGTGAGGATGTTGTCGATGAAGCTCAGCAACGAATGTTTTCTTTTTCTTCTAAAAATCTCTAAAGATTTCAATATTTTGATGGTTGAGAAGTTAGAGTTCTCTCTTGAATGTATACTTCATATTACTTGAGTTTTCTCTTTATTTTTCTCTTTCTCTATATTTGTCAATATGTTCGGTAGGTATTTAACCCCCTAAAAATGTTCAAAAATAGGTTTTTAACCATTGGAGATCAAAAACTAGTCATTTTGTACACTTTTGTAACTTCTCGAAAACTAGTTGTTATAGCTATCAGTCATAGTCGAGTCAACTTGGATTAAGTAGGGATCAACTTGAGATGACTTAGAGTTAACTCGAGACAACTTAAGGTCAGCTTAGGATCTAGTCTGAAAAAATATGGCTTTCTAACTCTCCTCGACTTGGCTCTTAAGGGTTGACTCGGAGTTGGCTAAAGGCCTGTCATGCTTCCAATTCAAGATCATGAGTCATGGATTGTGACAACTGCTATATACTTATGGAAAACTCTTTCTATAGGTATGCAAGACATCTCATCACGATATCATAAAGCAATAGTGAAATAAAATTTAAAAAATTAATATTTAACTTTAGTTCAAGTAACTAAATCAAATATCTTATAAAATATTTTTTCATAGTTTTTCATCAAATTTTAATAAATTCCAACCTAAATAAAAAATCAAAGTCTATCTTTAGTTGCTCTCCCATATTAAATCTCCAAGTTAAGCTAGTCTTCTAAATCTATAAAATAATAAAATATAGAGTAATGAGCTAGACAGTTCAGTAAGAAATGAATAGCCTAATTAGATAATTTATGTGATAATAAGGGTTACAATAATTAAAGTATAATTATCATTAATCAATGCATAAATATAATTTATTTTATTTTTCAAAATATCAATTTAGTAATGTTAGTATCTTTCAAATTCATATAAATAATCATATATCTGATTTTAAAACCATTCATATTCAAAAATTTATTTCAAAATAAATTTCACTCAACTTATCAGTCTCTATGATCACACTTATATCCTATGACTAGATCAAAATACCACACTTATACTTAGTGATCAGACCAGAATACTACACTTATATCTTATGATGAGACTGAAGTGCCATAAATATCCTATGACTGGGCCAGAATACTATATTATACCCTATGGTGGGATCAGAATATCATATTTATACCTTATGATTGGATCGGATTACCATCCTTATATCCTATGGTTAGATCAGAAATAGAATCATAAGCATAGAGTACCAATGCATAATCTCTGATTGGCAGAGTTCAGAACATATCAAGCTGAGAGTCCAAATTTGATTTATATCAAAAAAATTTTCACAGAATAATATAGATTTCATAATCAAATTAAAATATACTTATATAATTTTAGATCAATAAACAGTTATTGTAATAGTTCAAGAAATATTACTTCAAAAATTTTATATCAATTTTCATTCAAAATATATTTTTTATAAGATACATAAAACATATATAAATCGATTAACAATATGTTCTATATTTAAAATAATATTATATACATAAAAAATCTAGAGAAGATGGATCATTACTTACTTCACACATACTCCAATCAATTTAAATAATTTCAAAAATATTTAATTTTTTAATTTATAGATTATATCATAGTATCCCACTATTAGATATCTTCTTATTGAGACAACTACAATCCTATACATAATCGAGTTCAATAATCAGAAAGTATATAGATATTAAGAAAGATAGGATTGATGAATAGTCACATCCAACAATCTAAATCGATCTTGTTATAATAATTTTATTCGATCATGATCAAATTAGATGGTTCAAAGTCTCTCTACCAGATCAACTTGGACTCAAAGCTAAAAGGTTCTAACTTGCATTGATTTCATAAATCAAATAGAGAGAAAATGTTAGAGGAGGGAGAAATTAATAAAGTAGAATAGATCCGATCAGATGATACTGCACGGCATCCCAATTAGTTCGATCAAAATGATTTAATCAAATTATAATTGAACTAATATACATATAATTCAGTTAAAATTATAAATAATCAAATCTAGAAGAATTTAGTCAAATTAGGATCGGTGCAGGCATGTATCATTCATCAGGGTCAATCAAAATTAAGATCTCTTTGCTAGATAAAGCCATCTTAAAGAGAGAAAATCCATGTAGGAGAATAATCTAGAAAAAGCCACTTTTAGAGAGAGAAACTTATAGAGAGAAAGTAGGATTTTTAATAGAGAAAGTAGAGAGAGAAACTAGAGAGTCATAGAGAGAGAAACTGGATAAGAGAGAGGAAGGAGAGAGGAGAGAGAAACTCTCTTCTCTTTTTCTTTCTTTTTCTTTCTCTTTTTTTTTCTCTTTTTTTTTCTTTTTCCCTTTTTCTTTTTTTCTTCATTCTTCCTCTCTTCTTTAATAGAATAGGAGACCTTTTTATCCCCCTATTCTCAAAACAAGAGAGGTCCCCCAACTAGCAGCACCCATGGTTGGAAGGGCAAACCATGGCGGCAAGCAAGGGACTCCAGTCTGATGATTGGTGCTAACAAACAGCATTGAGAAAGACCAATACACTATGGAAAAATAGGAGCATTTCAAAGATGACTTCCAAAGAAAAACCTGACCATCATCGGCTAAAATCAATGGCCTATAGACTAAGAATGGTGGAGAGAAGGATTAGCAAGGTATTCAAAGGTTATTTACCTTGATTCTAATGTGGTTTGGCCCTAATTTTTGATGAACACAATAACGGTATGTAAGAATTAATTGGAAAGGGTGATAGGTCTGACGAGGCTTGGTGGGGGATAATTGAGAATCGAGGTGAGGAGGGGAATCTAGGACTGGTATAAATAGGCCTAAAATCAAAGTTTGGGAAGGTTTCTTTGGATCAAATCCTCCTCAAACTCATCTTCTTCCATCAAAGAAGAAGATAAGTCCTATTCAGACTCATACCCCCCTTCCCGTGCTATGGATGTGCTGGCTTATTCTTTTTTTAAGGAGGACTAGGTTGTGGGTATTACAATTACAGGGTCAATATGAGAAAAGTTGGGATCAACTCAAGCTCCAGGCTGAAAAATATAACTCAATATTTTGTTTGAGAGAGTCGACTCATACTTCATGAGGGTCAACTCGCAAACTGTGCCACTTAGACTTGGCATGCCAAAGTCAGCTCTTGACATTCTTTACTTGGTTTCTTGTGATGTGGATTTTTCAATCTGCTTTTTTTGGCTCTCTACTTTGGTAATCTTATAAATCTTTTTGAAAGTGGTCTTAGCTTTCTAAAGCATTTGCAACATGCACTTCAACAAACCATTAGTTATCAATATATATACTCAGATATTTTATATTCATCAAAATGAATCCTTATCAACACCAATGATTGTATGTTATTTTGGAAGGAATATTTTAATACATTATCATGTGCCATGTGTGGTGCATCCAGATGGATAGAAAGTGAGAAGTTGTTAGATGAAGATAAGGTGACCACCGCAAAAAAGTATAAAAAAATATCAACTAAGGTTTTACATTACTTTCCTTTGAAACCAAGACTTTAGAGGTTATTCATATCACCAAAAATAGCTTCATTTATGATATGGTATAAGGATAAATATACATAAGATGGGATGTTAAGGCACCCTGCCGACTCTTTAGTGTGAAAGTTATTTGACTATCTTCACCTATCTTTCTCCTCGGATCTCCGTAATATCAAACTTAGTTTAGCAAATGACATTTTTAATCCATTTCAGACAATGAGCATTGTGCATAGTACATGGCCAATTGTTCTGATGTCCTACAACTTTCCTCCATGGTTTTGCATGAAGTAGCCTTTCTTTATACTATCATTGCTTATTAATGGACCATCTCAACTTAGAAATGACATCAATGTGTATCTACAACCTTTTATAGAGGAATTAAAGGAATTGTGGGATTTTGGCATCCTTACATTTGATGCTTTATGCAAGCAAAATTTTTAAATACATGCAGTAGTACTATGGACTATTAGTAATTTTTCTAGATATGCTAGCTTGTCTGGTTGGAGCATTAAAGGTCAGTATGCTTGCCCTTATTATTATAAGTACACTCACTCGCTCTATTTATCAAATGAATGTAAATTTTGCTACATGGGTTTGTGATGACCTGGTCCATTGGACCGGCCCATCACAAAGCCAGCCTAAACCTCCTAACGAAAAAGAAAAGAAGCATAGAAGATGATCGAAAGTCCTCTTCCTCAATGATTCTTGGTGGGAACTGGATTCATTAAGATAGCCGGAAGCTTACCTCTACCTTTAAAAGGTCCTCTCCTCCTCCCTCTAGCCATCTTGTTTCCAATCCATGATCAACTGCCTTTAAGATCTACTAATTAGAGCCAGGATATTTCAAGCTTCTATGGAGGATTTTACTGCAGTTTGGCTATGAGATCTTGCTGATGATGAACGTAAAGTTATTTAGACCTTTCTTCTTCCCTTCTTCCAATTCTTGGGCCAACATTTTGCCTTGATTCAAAATATCGTTGACTTAGCTCTGAGAGAATCCTCTGTTTCAGGTTCTTTCTCTCCTATTTCTTTCCTTCATTCACCACTGACCATTACAGCCATTGCTGCTACCATGATCTTCGTCAGAGATCGGACCTCACACAATCATTATCACTAGAACCACCTATGGCTGCAACCACCATCGGGCCCATGGGCTCTTCCCCCTCCCCTATTTTGCCAAAAAAGAAAGAAAAAAAAGAAAGAAAAGGGAAAGAGATAGAGACGGGTTGTCTCTCTCTCTCCCCCCTTCTCTCTAGGATTTCTCTCTACTCCTTTTTTATCTCTCTATCTAATCCATGGACCCTGGCAAAGGGTCCCCTGCTCCTTTACTACAAATCTAAGATGATCTTTGTGAAAAGAGGACCAAAATTGCTTTAAAAAGAGGCCCTTCCTGGATATATCTTAAATCTAGTCACCAATGATCCTTGTTGAATTATTTAAGCCATAATTGATCATGATCAATTGAATTCACCTTATTCGGATCGATCCGATTAGTTGGGCACCGCCATCTAGTTGACCCTATTCTTTCCTTATGTTGGATTGCACAATTTTAACCTGATCTCAATTCTCTTGAGGTTTGATATTATTGATAATAGATTTTGATTATTGTGAATAGGTTTGAGAGATTCACATAATTGAACTTTAAAAGTTTAAAGTGGAAGAGATAAGTAATCCCGATACTTCTTACTTATTTTTGAATTATCAATTATTTTATTATAAAAAATTATTCTATATTTTCATAAAATAAGGATCGATCATATGTACTATGAAACTCATGATTTATTATAAAATAGTGATTTCATAAATATTTTAATATGAATAACTTGTTTATAAAATATAAATTTTATATTTATAAAATTTATGTTTTGTTATGCAAAGAATGATTTCATGATTATTTTATTATCAAAAATTATTTATGAACTATGAACTCTATAAAATTATTTAATATCTTATTTATATATGATTTAATAAAATATGATTTAAGAATATTTAATTTATGAAATATGAAAAATGGCTCTTAGATGGCTATGTATGGCCTCTAAAAGTGGAGAAGATCGATATCCAAAGCTAGCATCCATATAATCCTATCAACAAATAATAGTAGATAGTATATGATCCTGCCAATAGATGATAGTAGATGGTACATGATCCTACTAATGGATAATAGTATTTGATATTTATCGATTATTACTCTATCACATGTATAATAGTGATCTTAGTATCTAGTCTGAGAGAATTATTAAGAGTAATAATATAATAAGATAATAAATAATTTATGATTTTATTTATAAAGTTAGTATGATTTATGAATATATTTATGCTGTACATTGAAAAATCATATTTATATAAATTACATGATTTATGCATATAAAAGAGTATGATTGATTTATAATATACTATTATTATGAAAGTTTTATCTTTTAGTAATAATTATCTTCTCAAAATGATTTATTGATTAATAAAAAAATTTATGCTTGATCTGATAAGAAGGTATAAGTTTTACTTGTTGAACTGTTCAGCTCATTACCTCCTTTTTTTTCTATTTCTTTCACAAAGGAATAAGATTAAGAATAATGAATTATATAGGTTTGGGGGTCAGCACTAATAAGCTTGGAATTATGAAATGATTATAGACTTAGCTATTTTATGAATTTTGAGATATAAATTTTGATATTTAAACTTTGAATTTAGATGCTTTGAATTAGTCTTGATTTAATAACTTAATCAATGATTAGAATTAAACTTCATTATTATATTTTATTTGATAGATATGATTGTTGGCTTCATGTTATCATGGACAGTAACCTCATGATAGCATGGTCGTATTATATTCAAGATTTAGGGCATGACAGCATCATCGTCGATTCTAGCCAATTGATTACAAGTTTTGATATCAGAAATATTCTTTTGATAATACTTTTGAATTTGGAACTACACCTTCTTCACTAATTAGGGTTGAAGTACTGAAGCAATTACAAGATACAGGTTTCATTTTAGGGAAGCACTATTATAGCATGATTAAAAGTAAAAGGAAAAAGGGATGATAATTGAAAGAAGCAAAGCATATTTTTCTCTTTACCATACTGAAAGATAAATTTATTGCATCATAATTTAGATGTGATGCATATTGAGATATGCGATAGCATGCTCAATATATTACTACATTTCAAAGGAAAAAAAAAGATAATGTTAAAGCCTACCTTGACTTAGAAGAATGTGTATATGCAGATTATTTCAACCATAACAAATTAAAGGTGGTAAAAAATTCTTTTTGTCTCCCGCATGCTACACTATGAATACAAAGGAGAATTTTTTTTTTTTATAAAGTGTTCAAGCATATAAAGGTACCAAATGGCTATGCATCTAAGATACCAAGATGTGTTCACCTTAAGAAGCATAAAATAACTAAACTTAAGAGCTATGATTGTCATGTCATGATGTAGCACTACTTCCATTAACTTTATGTGTATCACTGCCAAAAAATATTAGCTCAGTCTTGATAGAGCTATGTGGTTTCTTTGGAGAATTATGCTCTAAAATTGTGCAAGTTTTAGACTTTTAATGATTGGAGTCTCAAATTATAGTTGTACTTTTCCATATGGAAAGAATATTCCATCCTACTTTCTTTAATATTATGGTGCATTTGCTTATCCATCTAGCAAGGAAGGTCCAGATTGCTGGACTAATGCAATATTGATGGATATATCTCATTGAAAGATTTGATGTAATTTGTTGAATCATTTATTTTTATATTTTCTAATTCTTATATTGATTTGTGTATATCTAAATTATCTAAATATACATATCATAGGTTCTTGTGTATACTTAAATCTTACATACATAATAAAAATCATCCAAAAGGTTCGATAGCAGAAGAGTACATAGGAGATGAATGTGCAACATTCTGCTCGAGATATATATTTTACATGATATAGTGACCCAATTCAATCACCTGAGAGGAAACTATGATGATTGTATTATTGAACTAGAAGAAGGATCACAGTTTATTTTTTTCAATATGGTTATGCCTTAAGTAGGCTGAACCATGCATGCCTGATCAAACAACAAGAGCATAAGGATATTGATGTATTCTATTTAATTATCATGCAAGCAATCCATATCGGGAGTAAGATATTTGATAAATATAATATGATTTCTTAAATTTAAGAATCTTTCAAATCATTTTAGTATCTTTTAATTGTTAGAAGCACATTACTAGCATTAAGATGCAGAATCCTCATACACAATAAAATTATATAGAGAGTATACATAACAATTCATTCCATGAGTGGTTCAAAGTCCATATAAGTGTAGGTTACAGATCTAGGGATAATTCACATAGTCAATTTTGGTATTGACAATATATACAATTCCAATTGTATTGTTATTGACATTCCATATGATTGAATAGGCTGAAAAGTTACCCAAGGGAAGCAAGGAGCATATAAATTAAATGGTCAAGACACCAAATGAGGTGGCACATAGATTTATAAGTTTCATAATCCATAGATTTAGTCATACCAAAGAGCATGATCAGAGCAAAAAAAAATCAGAATAGTAAGATTATTACTACAAAGGCATCAAACTTTTCAAGCGCTAGGGACAGAAATCCAATCATGGGAGATGTTACTTACCATGGTTCCTTGAATGACATAGTTAAACTAGATTACTATAGACACACTTTAAATTAGTCCATTCAAGTGTGATTGGATAGATGTTATATCCCTAGGAATGGGAAAAAAATGAATATGGGTTTACACTTGTCAGTTTCAAATGGCTAACTCATACTAGATAGAACTTGCCAAATGTACATTTTATCCTAATATCTCAAGCAGAGCAAGTTTTTTATATTAAGGAACCTACAAATAAAGATTGACATGTTCTCATCAAAACTAAGCTACATGATTTATTTGACATGACTACAAAAGTGTCTATTGATGATATTGAGACATACATCGAGAGTGAACCATAAAATAACAATCCATCAACTACTGTTGTTGAAGAGGTAAGATGGGCTAGAGTAGATGGTGATGGAACAATAATTGCTACATCTTTTATTCAACACTTTTGTGAGACAAGATGATAGTTACTTGCTAGATGGTAGTGAGGATGATTGAATATCCAAGTTGTTAATAATTGAGAAAGTGAAGGAAAGCACTAATTTCAACTTTTATTTTTTCTTACAATTGCATTTGTAATCAGACATCTCGATGGAGTGATGATGATAGTTTTGTTAAATTCAGCTTATCTTTCTGGTATATTAATCAAGTAAATTTCATTTATCCTTTTTTGTTGTAATATAGAATATGTTATCTTCTAATTCTAATACTGAATCATTTATAGATTCAACATTAAACTCTTTTTCTTTTACATATGCCATCTAACATATAATTTTGTTATCGGATACCTAAAGATATTTGCCATGCCACACAAACGTTTGGTCAAGACATTAGCACGACCTATAAGTAGTTATTTTAGCCAGCAATCTAGTGTTTCAGTAGAGCATGATGATAATCTATAAGAGCAACCAAATATATCAACTAGCAGCCATGCATAACAGACATGCAATCAATAATATTCTCAAAGTGTTGAACATCAAGCCCAATCAAAGGCTACAAATGTTGAGTTTTGGTGCCTCAAATTTGATCCACAGCAGCAAAGACTAGATCAGTAAAGCCCAAGATGATGCAGCCCATGACGTATGGGCCCACAGGCAAAGGGGGCCTACAGCACACAGGCCCACACATGCGTGTAGCCCAACTGGGTGCAAGGCCCAGGATGCTTGTGAGTGTGCAATCCAGGTGCACACCCATGCGGTGCACGTGCAGTCCACTGCATGTCCATGAGAGAAAATGTGGTCCAGTCGTCATGTGTGGACTGTTGTGTTCCAGAGGAATTTTATGATCGGATGGCCGTGACATGCATGGACGCATGATCTTGCATGATCAAGCGGCCATGGGAGCATGTTGGAGCAATCGAATGGTAGGAAAAGATTTTTTAGGCTTAACAGGAGTCTGAATTCAATCTGGACTCGATTTTATGTCTTTAAAGGTCCTGACGGCCTATGGATGTTAGAATTTCATGTTGGGGCATGCATTTATATTTTAAATTTTTTTTTCTATATAATATAGTGAAATAGAATATTAAAATATCTTTTAATCTAAATCATACATACATAAAATATAGAACACATAGATCTACTTCATATGCTGAAATTGAACACATACTGAATTTTATGCTGAAATTAAATATGTAATTAAATCACATACTTGTTTCATAATTTTTTTCTTTAAATCTGGATCTGAAAGAGAGTAGGATCTCCCTTAGCCACACAAGTACATGGCCTCTATAGGTATTCACTTAGGATCAACCTGGAATAGCTCTCTTTGGTGTTGATTTTTCTTCTCTAAGAATGATTACCCTACGAACCTAAACGAAGTCTGGATTGCGATCAACTCTTTGATCCTTTTCTTGATCTTTTTTTTCTTCTCTTGTTCTTCTTCCCTTGCTTATGAAGTAATCAAAGTCTGAAAATGAGCAAGCAAAGGGACACCCAAACTCCTTTTGGGTGTGGAAGATGGAAGACGCCCAAGCTCCTTGGGCGTTGGAGCTAGAAGAGAGAAGAGAGGGAGAAGAGAAAGGGGGCATGGGAAGGTCTTATGGGAGGCGTGGGCTGCTGAAAATCAGAAGTAAAGAGCCTTAGAGAAGGCTCCTTTAAATAGACAAAAAGTTTGAATCCTATTCAAAGCCAAAAAACCCCTTAATACAAATCTTACTTACATTAGGAATTCTTATTGCCTTAGATATTTGACCCTTTTTAGGAGATTCATTAGGTGCCAACTATTAAAGCCTTTGCACCCACTTTTTTATATGCCACATGGGGCTAAGGGGATGCCCCATGTTGGTCCCACATGTCCTCTTAGAGATGGGCATGCCCAACTTGATCAAATCAAGTGGTGCCCCATGCAAATAATCAAAGAAATTGATTAAAGGTTTGAACCCTTAATTTATATGATCCAAAATCCTAGACACCCAATAATTGGAGCTTAATGAATCTAATTCATTAAGATTATTATCAGATGATTAACTTGAATTAATCTTATCAAATAAGTAATTTAAGTGTAAAGAGAAAATTAGATCCAACCATGTGCTAGAAAGGTTATCCTGAACCCAATAGGATTTTTCTAAACCAAATTGAGACTTCATAAGCTCAATTGCTAACTTCAGATCTAATTCCATTATTGTGTGAACCCATATGTCAATTCTATCTAGTAGTAAGATATACAATGATCTCTATCATAGTATCATAGAAACTCTTTTCAATAGGTCAGAACGATTTCACTCTAACTCATCAAGGATTGTTGATCCTGAGCGATCCTAGTGGGCTCTCACAATCTACCAGTGACACCTAACAGTATGTAGTGGCAATCCAGCAGAATCGAAAAGGAACCTCAAGGTATAGTTAACATGTGATTCAATCCCTCTATCGTGAGTTTCAACTAGATGGTAGATCATAGATAAATCATCAAATCTAATCATCAGTCATATGATAGATTCAATTAGCTCAAGTCTAATTGTGATTTTCAAAAACTCTATTCCATTAATCACACTACGTGATCACAGACTCTCGGACATATCCTCTCAAATCTTATAGGACTACTCATCTCTATTAAAGTTAATAGATTCTATCTAGATACGCATCCTACTCCTATAGTGGACCAACTGTTGCCAACATTCACTATAAGATCTCAATGAGGCAATGTTTATATATCAGTTAAACTCCAGCAGCTTCACTACGAGCAGTCATACCATCACAGATCAAAGGATCATTCACACAACTATAGCATTATTGAGTTTTGGTGATGCAGCAAAATATAAATTTCAAAAATTTTACATACATTCAACAATTGAAAATAAGTTTAATATTTAAACTAGACTACCGAAACACAAAAGCCCTAGAACACCTTAATGATTGCAATCAAATGAAATAAGTATATATAACAAGAAGAGATCAAAAGCCATATACCAACATGAAGACCACAAACTGGTAATCTTGAGATCTCCACAAGACTCCAAAGTAGAAGCCCTCCAATGGTGATCCACACAAGACTGATCAGGGTCCTTCCCAATTCAACATGGTGCCGCAGCCTTCTTCGTAAGCTTGCTGCCGATCATTTTTTGTAAAAACTGGTTGCACCATCACTTGTAGGCTTTTGAGACCTCCACTAAGACCACTCTAGTAATCTTTCCTCAGATGATCTCACCTTACACAAATCAGATTATATGTTCAACACATGAACAATCTGATTTTAGGATAAGCATCATATGCTTTTCTTTTCTTTCTCCCTTTCTTTCTATTTTTCTCTCCCTTTTTTCTTGTCTTTATCCCAAATTTTTCTTCTCTTTTTCTTCTCATTCCCACACTTATCTATAGCCCAAATTGGCCATGGAACCTGGGTGTAGCACCCCTTTTTTATAGGAAAGATGGGGAGATTCCATGGGATGCCAACTCTTGGCGTCCCTTAACTCTTACATGCCACATATTTATTTTTAACATGGAAACCCAAAAGCAAGGCATGGAAAAGGAAGTATTTTATCAGCAGAAGGATTCTTCTTCTATCAGTAAAAAAATTTATACGCCATCATATGGCACGTGGGATAAGAGAATGTGTGAGAAATCAAGAGTCCTTAATGAAATGGACTCTTCCATTATCCAATGCATAAAAGAAAGGGCATCCCATTTAATTTGGCATTCAAGTTCCTTGCCAGAGAAGGACTCTTCCTTTTCTTCTGCACCCATAATTCTAAGAGTCATCACATAACATGAGGAAATAAAAGAAATGCATCAAATTTGGTAAGAAAATTAAGAGAAGTCAAGGAGAAGGACTCTTCTTCTCCAATGCCAAAATAAATGGGGCATGGAATTAATTTTGTGCATGTGGTGTTGGTGTGGAGGAGGTTATTTCACATGAAACACTTTCATTAAAAATCAAATAAACCACCTATTTAAATATAGGTTCAAATCCCATCATATTAGGTCAAGGCTACAAGTCAAGGTTAGTACAAACACCTTTGCACTGAATCCAATTGGGAACTTGAGCTAATTCATATGCTAGCAATTTAATTAACCCATTGAATTTATAATAAATCAAATAGATAGTATCAAAACTAAATTTTTATTGTGTGTGATCTATTGAATTTTAAATCTAGCCAGTAGTGGATCCAGACTCTCGATATAACCCTAATCCGATTAGATTAGGTCAGCTCAAGAGTCCCAATCAACTAGGACTCTTCATAATTGATTCTCAAATTAAACTCTTTTAATTCTGACGAGTTCACAAGTTAAGATTGACATCTAACAATGTGTCATGACTATCCAAAAGATTTAAAATTTGATGAAAATATCAAAATTACCTTTTTGTGATGAGTTATCATATAATTCAATCCTTCGATCACACAACATCCCACAAAAGCCATGGGCATGAAATTATGTCAAGCCCGAATACCTATCTATATATATCTCGATCCGATGATGATGACTCGATTGATAAACCAGCAAAAATTATTTCTACTGCTCATCCTACTCTGGCCAGAGACTCTTAGAGTCATCATCCTATGAGATCACATAGGTGTTTTCTCCTCCTATAAAGAGTGACGGATTTCTTATTGATCACTCACAACCTTCATGCATACTTCACCATACTCAAAATATCTCACACATATTACAAAGTGACATGCTAGGGAATAAACCAAAGTAAGGATCCATCTATCGAAGGATCACTTGCACCACTCCCACTGGAGAACCATCTGTCGACATGCTATAAGACTCCATCAGATGTTCTTCCTATAGGTCAGTTTAGTAAACTCATTCTCTAATGAGCACCTATATATTTGTATTAGTGTCACCACACAAGTGGTTGTGAGATCAACCATCCTCTCCATCGAACATACATATGATGTACCAGTCTTATCAGTATCATCGATCTCTGACTCGATGATTCAATGACTAAAAATATTTTAGATTGAAGCTCTCAAGATTTTAGATCTCACTAGCATGATCTCATCATAATCCTGTAATCATTATCCTCATCTATGAGATTTATCATAATCATAAAAATATGATGCAGCAAATGATAAAACATAATACCTCATAAATAAAATAACTAATATCATGCAAATGAGTAGGAAGATAACACAGAAAAATTTTTTCGTATCCCCATGCGATTGGCTTGTAGAGCACTATTCTTTCAATCTTCCACTTGCACTAAAGCCAAATCACCCCATACCTGATGCCTATGTAATCAGAGTGGCGAACACACTGCTGTTGTGCAAAGACTTAGTGAACTAGTCTATTATAATACTGTTCTTAGTATGAACTCATTTTATGATCAAATCATGAATAAGGTGAAAATGTCATAGGATGTGCATGGGTACCTAGTGAGACCACACCCAACTCCATGATGAACCCTTTCAACAGGCAACTTTCCTAAGCAATCTTTACTCATAGTAATTAATTGAAACAAATACAGTTTGTTGTTTGAAACTTTTCTAATTCACTGCTCCTCTAGTACTTCTCAAGTACTTTGAGAATGCTTCTCACAGTTTTCAAAAGATCCCATCATGGATCTGCCTGAAATCAATAATTATGCACAAGGCATAAACCACATCAGGCTTGGTACATTGAATATATGGGTAAGTAAATACTTTTACACCCATTCATGTTGAATCCCTTCAACATAAAATTCATGTATCTAGACTGAGACAAGCCTAACATCCATTTATATCTATCACTATAGATACCAAATATATTGGATGCTACACCCAAGTCTTTTTCATGAAAACTTTTGTGATAAGCATGTCATTGATTGAATGCAATATTGAGACTACCTTTTAATATGTTGTATGTCATCCACATATATAACCAAGAAGTTAATGAAACTCTCACTTATCTTCTCATACACACATAGTTCATCCATATTTGATAAAGTCAAATATTTTGACTATCTCATTAAAAATAGAAGCACCGACTCCTCAATACCTGTTATAATCCATAAATGGACTTGCCCTCCCACTAGAGACAAACTCTTTAGATAGTGTGTGACAATAGCAAGCAAAAATCTGGATTGACACTCCTGTTAGCAACCTATTGGGTCATATCCATAGGTGCTTCAACCATAGTCCATACTTAATTGATGTACAGGGAGTTCATTTCGATTGTCATGGTTTCATGCTATCTGTCAGAGTCTCTACTCATGACGATCTCCGAATAGGTCATAACAACATCATTCACAATGATGTATGGTGTACAGTCATTCACAATGATAAAATTCATATTTTGAGTGGTACATTACACACTCAAATTGACCTTCGATGAGGAGGTGTGTGTTATGGTTGTGCCTCATCAATGGGCATATTTGGCTGAGGTTCAACTTGTGGACACTCCACAAGTTATGATAGTTCATAGATCTTGAACTTTTCAAGTTCAATTATTCTCCCACTGACCCTTTTCTTAGAATTTTTTTTTCTAAAAGGTGGCATTTGTCCAGTAGAGTGGTAGAAATAGTATCACATACTATTTTTTAGGATAACATATAAATATATATAAACCTATTTTAGCACAAACTTATGTACATCAACTCTTTTTATATAAGCTGGACAACATGCCTCTTGCCTTTTTCATATCTCATATGGAGTGCTAGTAATAGATTTTGATAGTATCTCATTCAAAACACATACAGCAATTTTTAAGGCATATCCTCAGAAAGAGACAGTAAGATTTGTGAAGCAAATTAAGGAACACACTATATCTTATATATGGTGTCCATCTCTGGGTCGAGATATTATGGATCTTCAAAGATCCATATGTACAAGGCCTAATACCATGCTTGCCTTTTCTCATGTTCAGTAAATGGGATCTTAATCATTTTATCCATGAGATAAGATTTACAAGTTCTATATGATTAAAAAATTATACAGACAAAGAACTCTTCTTTGTATTACTTGTTTATCTTTATCTCACAAAAATAATCAAGTTGGCAATGCCAGAGATATGTGACCATCACATATTCTTTTCTTGTTCTCATCAACATGAAGAACAATATCATTATGTGATAGAAACATAAGATTATTATCATAATACCATAGCCAAAAAATTTACCAGAAGGAGAGCAACCTTTGCTCTTAACATTAATTTCAAATCCATGTTACAATAACAAAAAAATTGAAATAATATTTCTAATAAATTTAGGCATATAACAATAGTCTACTAGTTTCTAAACCTTACTAGAAGGTTACATAGGTTCCTATAGCCTTAGCATGAATGGACTATCCATCAGTGCCAAAAGTATGTAGTCACTTGACTTCAACTTCATAGGTCCAGCAACACTTTGCATGAGTAGAACTTATATAAGGTATCACATACCTAAAATTTTAAAGCTGAAACACTCAACGATAAATTAGTTTGTATCATATACAAACCATTAGTAGATGTAACTTTTGCATTCTGCTACTGCTTCACACTTGTAAGACAACTCTTGTAATTTATTTCTAATGCTCATTATTGCTGTAATAATAATAGATACCTATAGTGAAGACAATCTTCATCTTCTTCTTCTAGAAGATACTAAAGAAGGAACTCAGAAGAGTTAGAAGGATTAAATCCTAGATTAACTTACTTGTATGATATTGACTTAATCACATGGTTAAGTTAATCAGGATATATTTGACAGTCATACTGTCACCTCGCCATATCTTATATATAGTATTTCCTTCTATATAGTATCAACTCGGACCAAATTGGAATAAGGAGAATATGAGACTATCTCTTATATGAGAACTATTTTCAAATTTCTCAACTATTCCATGATATTCGATCAATTTTAAAAATATCCTATGCAGTGATAGTGAAGATACAAATGTGTATATAAGAACATAAAAGGACTATTCATGATGATATGCACAATTTAGATGAGATTTTTATCTAAATGTGTCTCCCACTATTTTAAATAAATTTCATAGCCCCAAGTATGAAATTGAAAAAATATATCTAGTTCTTTAGTAGGGTTGAGATCCCAATTCCTCATAAAAAATCTTGTGGATAGCATAACAAGCTCCTATAAGTTCAAGGATAGGTAACTCTTTATCAATTACATCTCATGCAACTCTCAATATAATTTTTATCTCTAAAATATTTATAGCCTTGTGGTTAGCACAACAAACTATAGTATTTTAGTTAAGTCGAACCCTTCAATCTTATATCGTCATATCTGAATAATACTATCCTTGTGGATAGCACAACAAGACAGCACTATCAGAATATGCCATAAGCATTACTAAGTCAATATCATATCAATCCCTATAGTAAGCCTTGTGGATAGCATAACAAACTCACTACAGTTTTTGACATACTCTATTGACCTAGTATGAGCTAAGTACCATTAGCTTCATTCTGCACCAAGATAATATTAAATCAGTCTCCACAGCAAGCCTTGTGGATAGCATAACAAGCCTACTATGGTTCTTGACATAATATTAACTTGGCATGAAAGAAGGCATGGGTAGTGTTCTTAATACTTTACCATTATGACTTAATATAATTTGACGAGGGACTTAGGTCTCAAACACATCCAAAACATATATACATGCATCATATGCAATTTAATTTTAACTACTAGCATCTAAGAGTATATAAAGAAAATTTAATGGTTATGGACTTTTGAAAATACATCCGAGCCACAGGATGATTTATGGGTCTAACCCTAGGTGCATCATAGTTGACCATCTCATGGTCAATCTTAATGCACCTCTGCTCTCAAAAGTCTGGTAGTCCAATCTTCATCTCCATGAAATCTATCATGAATGCTCAATTTTTATCTAAAAATAGAAAGAAATAAATTTTATCTATTCTAAAATAATTTTTTTTCTATATGTAAAAATCTCAATCAACAGTTGAGAACATACAAAAGAAAGGTTCTGCAGATAATACAATGTATCAAGGGTACCCATCCCCTATTGCAACTCTTGCAGATGTATTTATATAATCAGCTAATAAGGAAGCATTCATGCATACATCCATCACATAGATGTACCATAGTCCATAACCAAACAACATGCATTTTTATAACAATTATAAAATATTCTAACAAACTACTTATGTTATTTTAATTGCAATATTATTCATACACATGTTAATAAAGATGTTCAAATTTATAGGCATAGGATCCATCTAGGATTTTCGATTTGGGTTCAACACTTGACCCAAATTTAATTTTAAGTCAATCATTTACCATCATTTTGAGTTATGTTGACCAATTCTTAGGTTATTCCTAATCCAATTAGGTTAGCATAGATTCGATCAACCATGACTCAAATCCTAATCAAATTAGATAAATGATAATTTGATTAACCTAAATCAAATATCATTTCTAATCAAATTAAAACTATGAATTTTGATTTAATTTATAATTATTAATTTTAATCATATTAGAATAATAAATTATAGTTAAATAAATCCATCGACAAAAATTCTAATCCATGTCTGAGGTATTCTTTTCATGACCATTTTTTTTTGGCTCCACACATACCTTGGACAACTACCAAGATGGTCGATCCATAATGGTGAGTGCCTAATAATATGGTGATCGACCCTTGAATCTTAGGTAAATGCATTAAATGCAAGAATTCTAAGTTTTGGCAATATACATCCAATGTATCATTCCAAGGCTTTATACATCACATACACTGGATTACAATTCCATCCAAAATTAGATCATGGGATCTCATCTAAAACTTATCTCACAAGTCTAAAGACCATGAAATTTTCATATCCAAGATTTGATCATGGACTGATAATATTTATCAAGAGATACATCAAAAATATCAACTACACATCAATCAAAAAATCTGATTTTGACATAGTTTAAACTGGATCTAATCCATATCACAATAATAACATGAAATTTGATTGAATCAATCAAGAATGGCTCTGAAACCACTATTGAATTTTGATGATACAATGAAATATAAATTTCAAAAATTTTTATATATATTCAATAATTAAAAATAAGTTTAACATTTAAACTAGACTATCGAAACACAAAAGCCCTAGGAATACCTTGATGATTGTAATCAAATTAAATAAGCATATATAACAAGAAGAGATCAAAAGCCATATACCAATATGAAGACCATGAACTGATAATCTTGAGATCTCCATAAGATTTCGAAATAGAAGTCCTCCAATGGTGATCCACACAGGACTGTTTAGGGCCCTTCCCAATTCGATATGGTGCTGCAGCCTTCTTCGCAAGCTTGCTACAGATCATCCTTCATAAGAACTGGTTGCACCATCACTTATAGGCCTTTGAGACCTCTATTAGGACTACTCTAGGAACCTTTTCTCAAATGATCTCACCTCACATAAATCAGATTATATGTTCAACATATGAACAATCTGATTTTAGTATAAGCATCACATGCTTTCCTTTTTCTTTCTCCCTTCCTTTCTATTTTTCTCTCCTTTTTTCCTTATCTTTATCTCAGATTTTTCCTCTCTTTTTCTCCTCATTCCCACACTTATCTACAGCCCAAATTGGCCGTGGAACTTGGGTGTAGCACCCCCTTTTTATAGGAAAGATGGGGCGACTCCATGGGACGCCAACTCTTGGCATCCCTTAACTCTTACACGCCACATATTTATTTTTAGCATAGAATCCCAAGAGCAAGGCATAGAAAAGAAAGTATTTTATCTATAGAAGAACTCTTTTCTCTATTAGAAAAAAATTAATACGTCATCATATGGCACGTGGGACAAGAGAATGCATGAGAATTCAAGAGTCCTTAATGAAATAGACTCTTCCATTATCCAACGCATAAAAGAAGGGGCATCCCATTTAATTTGCCATTCAAGTTTCTTGCTAGAGAAGGACTCTTTCTTCTCTTTTGTGCCCATAATTCCAAGGGTCATCACATGACACGAAGAAATAAAAGAAACACATCAAATTGGGTAAGAAAATTAAGAGAAGTAAAGGAGATGACTCCTCTTCTCCAATGCCAAAATAAATGGGGCGTGGAATTAATTTTGTGCATGTGGTGTTGGCATGGAGGAGGTTATTTCACATCAAACTCTTCCATTAAAAATCAGATAAACCACCTATTTAAATATAGGTTCAAATCCAATCACATTAGGTCAAAGCTACAAGTCAAGGTGAGCACAAACACCTTTGCACAGAATCTAATTGGGAATTTGGGCTAATTCATGTGCTAGCAATTTAATTAACTCATTGGATTTACAATAAATATAAACAGATTGGATCAAGACCAAATTCTTATTGTGTGTGATCCAATGAGTTTCAAATCTAGTCAGCAGTGGATCTAGACTCTCGACGTAATCCTAATCCAATTAAATTAGGTCAGCTCAAGAGTCCCAATCAACTAGAACTCTTCCTAATTAATTCTTGAATTAAATTTTTTTAATTATGATGGGTCCACAAGTCAAGATTGACATCTAGCAATGTGTCATGACTATCCGAAAGATTTAAAATTTGATAGAAATATCAAAATTATCCTTTCATGGTGAGTTATCGTGCAATTCAATCTTTTGATCACACAATATCCCGAAAAGACCATGGACGCAAAATTATGTTAAGCCTAAATACCTATCCATATCTATCTCGATTCGATGATGATGACTCGATTGATGAATCAGTAAAAATTATTTCTACTGTTCATCCCTGCTCTGGCCAGAGATTCTCAGAGTTATCATCCTATGAGATCGCATAGGATGTTCTCTCATCCTACAAGGAGTGATCAATTTCTTATTGACCACTCACAATCTCCATGCACACTTTATCATACCCAGAATATCCTACACATATCTCAAAGTGGCATACTAGAGAATAAACCAAAGTAAGGATCCATGTACATAAGGTACCATGGTGATTTCAGGTCAAAAGATCACTTACACCACTCCCACTGGAGAACCATCTGTCGACGTACTGTAAGGCTCCATCAGATGTTCTTCCTGTAGGTCAGTTCAATGAACTCATTCTCTAATGAGCACTTACATCTTTACATTAGTGTCATCACACAAGTGATTGTAAGATCAACCACCCTCTCCATCAAGCATACATAGGATGTACCAATCTTATTGGTATCATCGATCCCTGACTCGATGATCTAACGATTGAAAATATTTTAGATAGGGGCTATCAAGATTTTGGTCTCACTAGCATGATCTCATCATGGCCTTATAATCATTGCCCTAATCTATGGGGTTTATCATAATCATAAAAATATGATGCAGCAAATGATAAAATATAATACCTCATAAATAAAATAACTAATATCATGCAAATGAGTAGGAAGATAACACAGAAAAGTTTCTTCGCATCCTCATACGATTGGCTTATAGGGTACTATTCTTTTAAGCATCGAGACAATCACTGATGATTGATTAAAAATTCAGATGATCTCTCGTATGGTCACACTCAATACTAGTTGTTCTCCAACAACTACATACACTCGTCACTCAGTATCTCTACACTGTAGACCAAAGACTCATCTATCCTTGAAGGAAGTGATCTATGTGTCGGTCTATCTGGATCGATCACCATCCTCATGATGATACTATGATCGAGAGTATTTAGGAATTAATTATATATGTCTCTAATTTTCAACAGCTTTGAGAATATATATCGAAGTATTAATTTTTTGGATGATTCAAAGATATATTACTCTTGAATGAAAATAAAATTTATCTTTTTATTGATCAAATCAATATATTAAGTATAAAATTATATCCTAGACTTATTACAATGTGTCAGTCAGATTGACTTCTAGGATATACATCTAACAATCTCTCACTTGGACTAAAGCCAATTAGCCATTAATCTAAGTCCTATCTTCTCAAGATGGACTTCCATCTTTGGCTGGCTCAATTATTTTGTCAGCGAATCTACCACATTATCTATGGAGTCTACTCTTCACACCTTAACATATTTTTTTCGAGATAGTCGCGTATGATATGGAACCACCACTCGATGTACTTTGATTTTTGATGAGACCTTGACTCCTTAGCAAGTGCTATGACTCCATTATTGTCATAATAAAGTGGTATGGCATTTGATGTCATAACCCCAAGCTTCGTGATGAACTTCTTGAATCAGAAGTCTTCTTTTGTAGCATCCGAAGCAGCGACATATTTAGCTTCTGTGGTTGAGTCCATTATGATAGGTTGCTTGAAACTCTTCTAGCTGACTACACCACTATTGCATGTGAACACATATCCTGACGTAGACTTTCTATCATCAGGATCAGACATGATGTCTGAATCAATATATCCCTTGACTCACAACTCAGAACCTCTTCCAAAGATCAGGAATAAATCTTTTGTTCTTCTTAAGTACTTAAGAATGTTCTTCACAGCTATCCAGTACTCTTCATCTGGATTTGATTGATATCTGCTTGTAACACTCACAATAAGAGAATATCAGATCGAGTACACAGTATGGCATACATGAAGCTCCCTATAGTTGAGGCATAAGAAATCCTACTCATAAGCTGAAGTTCTTCAGATGTGGTCGAACACATCACCTTGAAAAGACTAATACCATACCTAAGAGGTAAGAGCTCTTTTTTAGAGTTTTTCATACTGAACCTCTTTAGTACTTTCTCTATATACAACTTTTGTGATAGGTCTAGCATCCTTTTAGATCTGTCTCTATAGACCTTTATTTCAAGAATAAAGGATGCTTTCCTAAGATCTTTCATGAAGAATTTCTTGGACAACCATCTTTTGACCGAGGTCAGCATGGAAATATCATTTTTAATGAGAAGAATATCATCCACATATAATATGAGGAATGTTATTGTGCTCTCACTGATCATGTTGTATACACAAAGTTTATCTTCATTCTTGATGAAACCAAACGATTTGATCACATCATCAAAATAAAGATTCCAACTTCGAGAAGCTTGCTTTAATCTATATATAGATCTTTGCAGCTTGTAGACTCGGTGATCACTATCACCAGATGTGAAACCCAAAGGTTGTTCCACATAGATATCTTTCTTAAGATATCCATTTAGAAAAGCAGTTTTCATATCCATCTGTCTGATTTTATAATCATAATAAGCTACAACAGCAAGCAAAGTGTAGATGGATTTCAGTATGGCTACGAGCAAGAAGATTTTTTGATAGTCAATGTCTTCGCACTGACTATAACCTTTTACCACGAGCTTGACTTTATAGATCTCTATCTTACCATCGACATCTATTTTTCTTTTCTAAATCTATTTATACCCAATGGATACTATACTTTTGGGTGGATTCACTAAGGTCCATACTTAGTTTGAGTACATTGAGTCAATTTTTGACTTCATTGCATCTAACCATTTCTCAGAATCGATATCAGATATTGCCTTGTCAAAGATATTAGAATCATCACCATGACCCTTATCTTCCATAAAAAAATATTTTTTTTACTTCCTCCGTAAGCATACCCATGTATCTTTCAGGAGATCGAGATACCCTGCTAGATCTACGAGGTGGTGGAGGAACATCAACTACTGGCTCATGAATAATGGGTTCCTAAGGATCCATAGCTCTTTTCTTTTCAGAGATCTTCTCTTCAAGCTCAACTAACCTTCCACTGCCACCATCAAGGATAAACTATTTTTCTAGGAATATGATGTTCTGACTCATAATCACATTGTAATCTTATGGAAAGCAGAAGTAGTATCCCATTGACACTTTTGGATACCCTATAAAATGAGCTATTACAGATCTGTCATCTAATTTATTAGCCATCTATCTCTTGACATAGGCCAGATATCTCGAAGTCTTAAGATAACCTAGACTCGACTTCTTACCATGTCATATCTCATATAGTATGGTAGGAACAAATTTTGACGAAACCCTATTCAATAAATGAATTGTAGTTAACAAGGTATGTCCCCAAAGATATAAGAGTAAATTAGTGAAGCTCATCATAGATCTGACTATATCTAATAGGATCCTATTCCTCCTTTCAGATATTCTGTTGAGCTGAAGTATTTCAGGAGTCCATTGAGAGACTATAGTATTGTCCTTAAGATATCTCAAAAATTTTTAATTAAGGTATTCACCTCCTCGATCAGATCGAAGAATCTTAATAGATTTACTTATTTATTTTTCTACTTTACTAATTTTTTTAAATTTTTTGAAAGCTTCAGATTTATGTTTCATCAGATATACATATCCGTACCATGATTGATCATCGGTAAAGGTGATGAGTAGCTATAACTAATCTTGACATGCATATCAAATGGCCCACACACATCGATATGTACCAAGACAAGTAACTCAGTGGCTTTTCCCCATGTCCCACAAAGAGTAACTTGGCCATTTTTTTTTAAGGCAAGATTCGCAAGCTGGGTATGACTCTGAGTCAAAATAGCTAAGGATCCCATCCCTTTCTAGTTTGCTTATCCTGTCCTCTCTAATATAGCCTAGTCCATGATGTCACAAGTACTTTTGGTTAATTTTATCTTTGAATCTCTTTTGACCTACGGTACTCACCATTTGCTCATTTAAATTTACATTTGCATCAATATGCAAGTAATAAAGACCATCAATTAAAAGATCATGTGCAATCAATTTATTTCATAAATAAATAAAAAAAAATTTACTGAAATTAAAATTAAAATCATCCTGTGCTAGCACAGATATAAAAATCAAATTCTGACTAGCTACAGAAATAAAATAATAGTCTTTCAAATCTAATCTAAATCCTGATGGTAATCGAAAAAGATAAGTGCCAACAGCTTCTGCAGTAACTTTTACTCTATTGTCGATCCGAAGGATCATGTCACCTTCTCCCAACCTTCTACTTTCTATTAGACCCTGCATTGAAGTACATATATGAGCACTCAAACTAAAGTCTAATACCCAATTAGAAGTAGAAGAAACCGTAAAGTTAGATTCAATTATGAGCATACCTTCTGATGGTTTGTCACCTCTTTTGATCTTCAGACTCTCCAAGTAGAGTGGACAGTTCCTTCTCCAGTGGCTTTAGCATCACAGTGAAAATACTTTTTCTTTGCTTCAGTCTTCTTCAGAATGTCCTTCTTTGGCTTGCTCTCTTTCTTCTGCTTCTTTGTGGATTTATTCTTCTTCTTCCAACCAGACTTTCTCTTGGATGAAGAAATCTACTCTATAATAAGAACAGTGCCTCTTGAACTCTTCAACGTTCTATCAGTAGTGACCAACATATTGTCTAGTTCGGGTATGGTGCAATCAAGTTTGTTCATATGAAAAATTATAATAAATTGACTATAAGAATCCGTAAGAGATTGAAGGAACAAATCCATCCATAATTTTTTTTGCGTCTCAGGCTCAAGCTTCTTAGGCTCCTCGATGTCTTTCATCACTGTCATACAGTACTCATGGACTGATTATCCTTCACGCATCTTTAAATTGAAGAGTCTCTTGGATATTTTGAAGCACGCTATATAGCTCTGCTCACCATACAACTTTTATAGGTGAGTGATCATAGCCTTGGCAGTGAGCATATGCTTATACTGACTTGTAACTCGTTTAACATGGAAGCCAGCACGTAGCACTTTACCCGACTTTCTCTATCCATCCATTTTTCATAAGTTATTCTTTGCTCAGTAGTAGGATGGTTTGGCAGCATTAAGGATTCTTGATCGAGTACATGGCTTAATTTTTTAGAAGTCAGAATAATCTTGAGATTTCTAAACCAATCTTTATAATTGATTCTGATCAAATGATTAGATTCAAGGATGTGGGCTAGAGAATTTGAAGCTGACATGGTTTAATTACGAGAGTAGAGATTCAAGTTAGACTTTTATACTTTAAATTTATATTTACTCTAAAAATTTTAAGAAATAAACAATAACTTTTACTAATTGTTCGGATCCCTCCACTCTCTGGATGAAAAATGAAAATTCTAATGCGATAACTAGATTTCTAATGGATATTATGGTCCCACCGATGCCATGTTTCTCACCTAACAGTTATTGATAATACGCACATTGATGCATAGATAACTCTTTATCCAGATGCTTCTCTAAGCATGTTGCAGTGACTTAGTCTTTAAGTCATGTGCAAAGCCATCATTGGGACCCTCACTTAACAGTTATTGGGCCCCAACCCCATCCTTATCCTGGAGCAACTCTTTGCTAATAGAGTGGTTGCATATTTTTGATGCACCTGAACCACTGTAACCAGCCCAAAACAATCAACAGCAGTATGATGCTTGCACTTCTACAGCGATGGAAGATCTATGGACTTAATATTTATGGAGAGATTTAGATTTAGATCTCATATAATCAGTCATCATATGACTGATCTAATTGGCATGGGCTAAACCAAATAGCCAAGTAATCTTATTCAAGACTCAATCTTCCAAATTGGCCAGATAAGTAGAGATTGGTGGGGGTCCCTCCGTTGCTTTTCTTAGACATCAATAAATTGGTCAGGTCAGTAAATAGAACTAATTAGATAACTATCTTTCAATTACTTACCTTAGATACCAATAGGTTAATTGATCCAAATAAGTTAGCTTAAGCGAATCAGGCTCAAGCCATCTAGCCGAATTAGGTTCTTAGGTTAATCGATTCTACATATAGATTTAATCGATTTGATCAATAATAATTGTATGATCTTATAACTTAATTGACTTAATTTTAATCAATACTTGATTCGATTTGATCAATTACTTAATCAAATTAGACCCATTATGTTCAAATCAAAAATCTTAGATGCAATCTAATTATATGATCTAATTTTTGATTTTTTTATGATCAAAATTCTCATATATAAATATAAATTTCAGATTCCAAAATTAAATTTTAGATCTACATTTTTTTATATGAAAGATAAGTTTTAAATCATGAAACTAATTTTCAGATTTAACATGCAAGCATATATCTCATATATGTATGCAAAATTCAGATTTAAACAAAAATTCAGATCATAATATGATATCATATATCTGATATACAAATCATAAATCATATTGAAACTAATTTTTAGATCTAAATATATAATTATATATCTCATATATGAATCAAAAATTAGATCAAAATAATTTTTAAATTTATGCATGTATCTACATATCACATATACATGAACTAAAAATTGATGTAGAATAAATTTCAGATCTATGCATGCCTTCACGTATCAAATATATGAACTAAAAATTAAATTTAAAATAAATTTAAAATTTAAAATAATCATCTATATATATCATATATTAAAAAAAAATCAAATTTTAAAATTTTTTTCAAAACATGTATGTCAATTTTATGCATATGAAATCCATGGCTGTAATACCATTGTTGGAATTTCATGTCAGGGAATGCATGTATGTTTCAATTTTTTTTTAAATAACATAGTAAAATAGAAAATTAAAATATCTTTTAAACTAAATCATACATGCATAAAATATAGAACATATAGATCTACTTCATATGCTGAAAATAAATACTAAATTTTATGCTAAAATTAAATATATGATCAAATCACGCATCTGTTTCATAATTTTTTTCTTCAAATCTAGATCTAAAAGAGAGTAGATTCTTTCTTATCTACATAAGTGCCCAACCTCTATGAATATCCACTCTAGATCAACCTGAAATAGTCCTCTTTGGTATTGATCTTTCTTCTCTAAGAACGATCACCCTGTGAATCTGAACGAAGCTTGAATCGCGTTCAACTTTTTGATCTTTTTTTGATCTTCTTCTCTTACTCTTCTTCTTTTGATTATGAAGCAATCAAGGTCTGAAAATCAGTAAGCAAAGGGATGCCCAAACTCTTTTTGGGCATGGAAGATGGAAGATGCCCAAGCTCCTTGGGTGTTGGAGCTAGAAGAGAGAATAGAGGGAGAAGAGAAAGGGGGCATAGGAAGGTCTTATGGGATGCATGGGCTACTGAAAATTAGAAATAAAGAGCCTTAGAGAAGGCCTCTTTATATAGGAAAAAAGTTTGAATCCTATTCAAAATCAAATAACCCCTTAATACAAGTCCTACTTGTATTAGGAATCTTTGTTGCCTTAGATATTTGACCCCCTTTAGGAGATCCATTAGATGCCAACTATTGGAGCTTTTGCATCCACTTTTTCATATGGCACACGGGGCTAAGGAGATGCCCCATGTTGGTCCTACACGTCCTTTTATAGGTGGGCATGTCCAACTTGATCAAATCAAGTGGCGCCCTATACAAATAATCAAGAAAATTGATTAAAAGTTTGAACCCTTAATTCATATGATTCAAAATCCTAAGCACCCAACAATTGAAGCCTGATGAATCTAATTCATTAAAGTTATTAGCAGGTAATTAACTTAAATTAATCTTATCAAATAAGTAATTCAAATACAAAGAAAAAATTGGGTCCAACCATGTGTTAGCGAGGTTACCCTGAACCCAATAGGATTTCTCTAAATTTAATTAAGACTTCATAAGTCTAATTGCTTATTTCAAATCTAATCCCTTTATTGTGTGATCCCATAGGTTCAATTCTATCTGGTAGTGAGATATACAATGATCTCTATCATAGTATCATTGAAATTTTTTTCAATATGTCGGAACGATTTCACTCTAACTCATCAAGAATTATCGATCTTGAGTAACCCTAATAAACTCTCACAATCCATCAGTGACATCTAGCAGTATATAGTGGTAATCCAGTAGAATCAAAAAAAAATCTTAAGGTATAGTTAACATATGATTCAGTCCTTCTATCATAAGTCCCGACTAAATAGCAGGTCATGAATAAATTATCAAACCTTATCATCAGTCATATAATAGTTTTGATCAGCTTAAGTTCAATTATGATCTTTATAGAAATTCTTTTTCATCACCCACACTGTTGTGGCCACAGACTCTCAGACTTAGCCACTCAAATCTCATAGGACTACTTCTCTCTATCAAGATCGATAGATTCCATCTAGATGTGCACCCTACTCCTACAATAGACTAACTATCGCCAACATCCACTATAAGGTCTCAATGAGGTCATGTTTATATGTCAGTCAAACTTCAGTAGCCTCACTGCGAGCAGTCATACCATCATAGGTCAAAGTGTTATGATCCAGGTGGTGTGCCCAAGGCCCAGGGGACCAAAGCTAAGGCCAAGGTCCATCATTCATAAGGATTTCATGGAGACTCTAGGGCTAGCTGGGCCCTAGGTTGAAAAGCTGTGGGCCTTTCGGGTTCTTGAGGTCTAGGTTATGTGGGCCTCAAGGGACCAACTCTTTATGGGCCAAGTCTGGGCCCAGGAGAGGTGAGATTAGGTCGAGTCATGGATGTACATGGGCTTGGGTTAACCTAATCTCCCATAGAGTTGGTCAACGGAGTTTTGGGTTTGGGTCACTTGACCCGGTGTTTATATATACATGTACTGTGTATAGGTTTGATAAAGCCAAGAAAATAGATAACTCTTTCTCCCAAGTCTCTTTCTCTCTTCTCCCTCTCTCTCCAGCCATCTTCCATGACCCAGGAGCAAGAAACCCTAGGGTTTCTTGCCGCCAGTCCATAAAAGGAAAGAAAGGAAGGGAGGCGCTAGCCTCTTCCCCCCTTTGCAGCCGCCAGCCATTTCTTCTCTCCCCTCTCTTGCAGGCACCAAAACACCAGGTCCAGGACCTGAAATCTCTTGAGAAGAGGTTGGTACAAGTCTCTCTCAGATCTGGAGTTGATCTGAGGTCGTTTGAGGTGCGGGTGAGATCTACATCAACAGATCTACAGAAAAGGCTGCAGCAGGACAGATCTGCGAGATCTGTCTCCATCTATCTTCTTCCCTATCTAGAATACCCCAATTTGAGATCTATGAATTGAAAGACCTCGGTCCAGGTCTGATCTGATTGGGTACCAGATCTTGAATTTTTTAGAGGTAGTTTCAGAGGCATTTTTCATCTGGAACGAAAGGCTGATGAAGAAGACAGCAACCAGGCTGATTTCGTCAAAGGCCTTGGATCGTGTCCAGATGACTCTAGATCTATTCGTTGCTGGTTCCGCTGCACCCAAGATCCATGGGAGGAGCCAAGATCATGCTCCAATAGTTGGTATTAGAGCCACAGTGGTGAGGAAGTGGTTCCAAGTATGAGAAGTTGAAGATCCCAAGTGCTGAAAATTTTCAGTAAGGTACCATCAAGGTATATTCTACACTTCTTGAATTTATATTGCTTGTTTGGGTTGGATCCAATCATGGGCAGCAATATGAAGGTTGATTTTGAAAAGTTTGATGGCAAGGGGAATTTTTTTATGTGGAAAATCCGGGTGGAGGATCTTCTGGTGCAAGCAGATCTGGATCAGGCTTTGGATGAGAAGCCTGAGGGAATGACAGATAGACAGTGGGCATCGTTGGAGAAGAAAGCATGCTCGGTGATCAGAGGATGTTTGGTGGATACGGCATTGTATTCGGTGCTGGAAGAAAAGACCCCGAAGGGCCTTTGGTCGAAGTTGCACACCATGTACATGGGGAAGAATATGTGCAACAAGCTGATGCTGAAGAAGAGGTTGTGCAGTCTTCGGATGCAGGAGGGATCTGATGTGATTGGCCACATTCAGAGGTTCGACCAGTTGTGCATGGAGTTGGTGAATATCGGGGTGAAGCTGGATGAGGAGGACAAGTCTCTATTGCTTCTATGTTCGCTGCCCGGATCATATGATTCTTTGGTGACTACATTGCTCTACGGCAAGGAGACTCTAGAGTATGAGGACATGGTCTCGGTACTGAGGTCGAATGAGTAGAGGAAAAAGTTGACTAGAGATCGGGCTCCCTAGGAGGGTTTGGCAGTAGGGGAGAGGACAGGTATAGGCAGAGGCAGAAGCAAGTCCAGGGGGCGGTCCAAGTCCAGGAAGGAAAAGAAAGAGGTGAAATGCTTTAAGTGCAATGAGTTTGGGCACTTCAAGCGAGAATGTCCACTATGAAAGAGCAAGAAGGAAGAAAGAAGTGGCTCAGAATCAGTGAGTGCAGTTGCTGGGCAGCAGGTGGAGGATGATCTACTGGTGGTATCAGATAGTCACAGGCATTACACAGAGGAGTGGATACTAGACTCTGCGTGCTCACATCACTACACACCACACAGGTCTTGGTTTGCAACATACACCAAGACAGATGAGGGATCAGTGACTCTAGGCGACAATCATCCTTGCAAGGTGGCTGGGATAGGGACAGTCAGGGTGAGAATGTTTGATGGGATTGTGAGGATATTGACAAATGTAAAGCACATCCCAGAGCTGAAAAAGAATCTGGTGCCACTAGGCTACTTGGAGCGCAGTGGATACAGCTTCAACAGTAGGGCTAGAACTGGAGTACTGAATATCTCCAATGGAGCTATGGTAGTGATGAGAGGCAGGAGGTTGGACAATAACCTCGATCGCATGGAGAGATCTGTGGTGACCGAAGAATCTGATGCAGCAGCTGCAGCACAGGACCAGCAGGGGGCTTATAGGATGTGGCACTACCGCCTAGGCCACATGGGTGACAAAGGGCTGAAGGAGTTGAGCAGGAGAGGACTCATCTCTAATCTGGAGGATGGTGCTACAGGGGAGATCTGTGAGCCTTGCCAGATGGGAAAGCAGAGGAGAGTTCAGTTCTCCATCAGTACAGCTCGCAGTGCAGCCCCTCTGGAGTTAGTACACACGGATGTGTGGGGACTAGCTCCAGTTTTAGCTAGGAATGGGGCTAGATACTTCATGACCCTGATTGATAATTTCTCAAGGAAACTCTGGATTTACTTCATGAGAGAGAAGTCAGAGGTCTTCACCAAGTTTAAGATTTGGAGAGCAGAGGTGGAGAAGGAGCAGGGGAGGAGTGTGAAGTGTCTGAGGTCAGACAATGGCGGGGAGTACACCAGCAGAGAGTTCTAGGACTACTATGAAGAGTGTGGGATCAGGAGATACTTCTCAGTTAGGGGGACTCCACAACAGAATGGGGTGACCGAGAGGATGAAAGAACACTTTTGAAAAAGGCACGATGCATGAGGCTGCAGGCAGGACTTCCAAAGGAGTTCTGGGTTGACACAGTTGACACAGCGGGTTACTTGATCAATCGGTCACCTCACACCAGGTTGGATGGCAGGCTTCCAGAGGAGGTGTGGTCTGGGAGGATAGTTGGGCTGGGCCATCTACGGGTATTTGGGTGCACGGCCTATGTGCACATTGGAGCTGGTGATGGGAGCAAGCTAGACGCCAGATCACGCAAGGCGGTGTTTCTAGGCTATCCGCAAGGAGTCAAGAGATACAAGCTGTGGGATCCCTTGGGAAAGAAGGTCATCATTAGTCAGGATGTGACTTTTGATGAGGAGTCAGTCCTACGGAGGCGAGCAGGCATGGAGGAGCAGCAGGAGGTCCAGCAGGGCACTGTTGGACAGCTTACCTCTTTTATTTTGCCTCTTGCAGGTACTACGGGAGGACATGACATTCAGGTGGAGAACCTACCTAAGGTGTCTCCGCAGGTGGAGAGGACTCAGATGGATGATCGAGGTGGAGAGGTCCAGCAAGAGCGAGCTGGATCGAGGACTGATATTGGTGTTGCCCTACACAAGCCCAAGAGGACCATCAAGCAACCGGACCGATATGGCTTCGAGAAGATGCTGTCATATGCCCTGATGACAGTGAATGGAGACCCATATACGTATCAAGAGGCTATTGAGAGCCAGGACAGAGAGTGGTGGGTCCAGACGATGTTCGAGGAGATGCAGTCTCTCCATCAGAATCAGACGTGGTGATTGGTGCAGTTGCCACAGGAGAAGAGGCCCATTGGCTGCAAATGGATCTACAGTCGCAAGGATAGAGTGGAGCTGGTTGAGGCCTTGGGACACCAAGGTGGAGATTGTTATGATCCAGGTGGTGTACCCAAGGCCCAGGGGACCAAGGCTAAGGCCAAGGTCCATCATTCATGAGGGCTTCATGGAGACTCTAGGGCTAGTTGGGCCCTAGGTTAAAAGGCTGTGGGCCTTTCGAATTCTTGAGGTCTAGGTTATGTGGGCCTCAAGGGACCAACTCTTTATGGACCAGGTCTGAGCCCAGGAGAGGTGAGATTAGGTCGAGTCATGGGTGTACATGGGCTTGGGTTAACCTAATCTCCCATAGAGTTGGTCAAGGGAGTTTTGGGTTTGGGTCACTTGACCCGGTGTTTATATATACATGTACTGTGTATAGGTTTGATAAAGCCAAGAAAATAGACAACTCTTTCTCCCAAGTCTCTCTCTCTTCTCCCTCTCTCTCCAGCCATCTTCCATGCCCTAGGAGCAAGAAACCCTAGGGTTTCTTGCCGCCAGTCCATAAAAGAAAAGAAAGGAAGGGAGGCGCTAGCCTCTTCCCCCCTTTGCAGCTGCCAGCCATTTCTTCTCTCCCCTCTCTTGCAGGCATCCAAATACCAGGTCCAGAACTTGAAATCTCTTGAGAAGAGGTTGGTACAAGTCTCTCTCAGATCTGGAGTTGATCTGAGGTCGTTTGAGGTGCGGGTGAGATCTCCATCAACAGATCTACAGGAAAGGCTGCAGCAGGACAGATCTGTGAGGTCTGTCTCCATCTATCTTCTTTCCTATCTAGAATACCCTGATTTGAGATCTATAAATGAGAGGACCTTGGTCCAGGTCTAATCTGGTTGGGTACCAGATCTTGGATTTTTTAGAGGTAGTTTCAGAGGTGTTCTTCATCTGGAACGAAAGGCTGACGAAGAAGACAGCTACCAGGCTGATTTTGTCAAGGGCCTTGGATCGTGTCCAGACGACTCCAGATCTATTCATTGCTAGTTTCACTGCACCCAAGGTCCGTGGGAGGAGTCAAGATCATGCTCCAACACAAAGGACTATTCACACAACTAAAGTATTGAGACAATCACTGATGATTGATTAGAAATCCAAGTGATCTCTCGTATGGTCATGCTCAGTACTAGTTATTCTCCAGTAACTATCCATACTCATCGCTCAGTATCTCTACACTATAGATCAGAGACTTATCTATCCTTGAAGAAAGTGACCTATGTGCCAATCTATCCGAATCGATCACCATCCTTATGATGATGCTATGACTGAAAGTATTTTAGAATTAATTATACATGCCTCTAATTCTCAATATTTTTGAGAATATGTATTGAAATATTAATTTCATAGATGATTCAAGAATACATTACTCTTGAATGAAAATGAAACTTGTCCTTTTATTGATCAAATTAATGTATTAAATACAAAATTGGATCCTAGACTTATTATAATGTGTCAGTCAGATTGGCTTCTAGAATATATATCTAATAGTGAAAATAGTGAAGTGAGCCTGAGGATCTGATAGCGACTGAGAATAGCGCATGAGATAGAGGTAGCAGCCAGAGATCTTATAGAGCAATTGAGGGTCTCCTTGGGAGAGTTTTGTGAGAACTTTTATGAGGGTTGTGCTTCTTGTTAAGAGAGAAATTAATGTATTAGAGTTGAGATGGTGTGATCTCCTCCTGTACCTATTTTCTTCTTTCATAGTGAAGCTTGTATGCCCCATGGAGATAAATCATGGGCTGATCCACATATTTAATTGTATCTTTTTTATTTCTCTTCTTTCTTTCTGTTGCAGTATCGACATCGTCACCGGGGTCAGCGATCTTGGGTGAGGGATCCATATTCTGCACTCATGAGGGATCCTTTTCAACAAGTGGTATTAGATCACGTGATTGTCCAAATTATAGTGGTGTTGATCAAAGTTGAAGATGGAGAAGATAGGCTCAATCAAGATGGAGATCAATCGGTATGATAAGAAGTGTAATTTTTCTCTATAGAAAGTGAGGGTGAAGGACGTGCTCATCCAACAATAATTGATTGACGCTCTCTTATGCGAGCAGAAGCTGACTACCATAGGGGAGAAAAGTTGAAAGTGGCTTCAGATGCAGAGTACAATCTGCTTGTACTTTGTAGATAATGTGGTGATCCATGTACTTAGCGAGACTTCTCTGACGGTGATGTAGACGAAGCTCGAGGAGATATACATAGCGAAGTCACTCACCAATGCTCTCTTTCTTTGAAAATAGTTCTACCAGCTATGGATGAGCAAGAAACAGAGCATGCAGGAGCATCTCAGTAACTTTCAGAAGATCCTCACTAATTTCTTCGATGTTGATTAGAAGGTTGAGGAGAAAATCAGGATGTTGGTCTTCCTTTCCTTGCTTCCTCCTTGAGTTTTTGGTGACTGCTTTCTTATAGAAAAGAGCACTATCAAGATGGATGAGATCACTTCTATACTTCTCTAGAATGAGATTCTTAGGTGGGAGAACTAAGCTTCGAATTCAAATGATGACTCAATTTTGGCAATGACTAGAGGTGGTGGTGGTAGTGTTCGGAAATGTATCCCAAAAAGCCAATCGTCAAGCTGTTGACGGTTGAGCAACCAAGTATTGTAATTGATTTGTTAATAAATAAAATATATTTGACATTTTCATCATAAGATTTCATCTTCTAATGAACTCCGTTGTTATGATGAAGTCCTTAGGACTATTTAGATTCGATAAAGAGAGGATTTATCGATTAGTCCTTAAAACTGTTCACGATCAAATGATAGGCTGTTAATAAGGACAACAGCTTCTATCGAGCATAGGTCGCTGTAGGCCATATGGGTTGGTTGTCCTCTTAACCAAAGAGTGTGGAGACACTGGTATGGCATACAGGTGAGATGTAAGGGTACATCATCATTGAACGTGACCAACTCCAGAGTATTCTGCTGTCGAGAATGTCTCTGATGGGATATAGGTATAAGTGTCCCTTAGACCTGAGATCGCCTCAGTGACTTGCAAGCAACTCACTATGGTTTGGTACTGGACTAACTGAATTTCTAATTCAGGGACAGAAGGCTTCTAGGCACAGTCAAGTACTTGTGAAGTCAGAGTGTGATCGAGATGGGATTGACCACTCCAAGAGTTGGAGAAGAATGAGTCGCTGTATTTTAATTTAGCAAAACTTTGGCCAGGGTAATCCATCAGATGGATTTGATATTTTGAAATACAATGTGGACAACCTGATCAGAGTTGATAGTTAAACTCTGGGGTGTCCTATGATCATTTTGGTCAAGGGGATGAATTATATAAAAACTATATCCGCATGGGTTCTAAGGATGTTGTTCTACACATTCGACCTATTCGGTCGTCGGGTACCATTGCGGATGGTCACTTCGATTGGTATAGGAATTTGTTCCTATGCTATCAGCTTAGATTCGGACCTATGAGGTCACACACATGAGAGTTCATGATACGATCGGATGGTTGATCAATGATTAAGAATCGTTCTAGGGTTAAATGATCAATACGATTGACATTTAACCCAGTACAAGTGTTGCAGGAGGATCGATTAGCAATTTGATTGCTAATTGGCTTAATTTAATTAAGCCAATGGGCTGAGATTAAGTCTAATTAAATATGATTTAATTAGATTTGGTTTGGGCTTGATTGGATCAAGTCCAATTGGTTTATTGGATAAGCCAAGTGCAAGGAAAAACTAGTCCTAGTTCAACTAGGACTTGGGTCAATCTAATTTCTAATTTGATTAGAAAATTAAATCAGATTTAAATCTAATTTAATCTGATTAAATTAGATTCTTAATTGGGTTAAGACCTATTTTAATTAGGTTGATCTAATTTTGATTTGATTTGGTTTGAGAAACTAAATTAAAACAAGTCATAAGACAGAATCCTAGTAGGACTAGGATTCCACCTTGCGCCACATAAGCCTTCTCCACGCCCTCTCTCTTATTCAACGCCAATCTCCACTTATTTTGTGCGACAAAAGCCGTCTCCCAGATCTCTCCCACATTCATAAAAGGTCTCCTCTCTTCTTTCTTACATGGAAGGTGGTTTGGATCAAATCAAAAAGGAATAAGTTTGGATTTTGAATTCTATGAGATAGAGTTTTAGAAATCCAAAACTCTTTCAATTTTACATCGAATTTATTAAAAATTTTTTTGAAATTTTTGTGGCTTTTAGGGTATACATTATGCACCCTTTGCTAGTGATCCATGTACGAAAATATGGAGGAAGTGCTCAAGAGTTGGGCGTCCCTTAACTTGCCATGTTTGGATAAGCCTTGACTAGGTGTTTGACCTAGACAAGGACTCTATTATATCTCTCTATATAAGATGAGTTTCTTCATAAAAGTTTAGTAGAAGTCAGAGATTTGAGAGACCTTTGTGCCATCCAAAAATCAGAGAGAAATACTTTTGGGTCGTGGAGATATAAAAGATGCAAGTTTGGGTGTCTTGAGAGAAAAATGTGAAGAAGAAGAGGGTCTTCTTCTAGGGTTTTTGTTTTCATATCTTTCCTCCCTCCATCTTGAGTTTCCTGAGAGTGTCTCAGATCTGAAACCCCTCCTTTTACTTTCCATCTTTGGAAGAGTCCAAATCAAGAAGAAGGAGGCACTTGATCAACCATCAAAGAAGGATCAGCGCAGTACTAGCATACTGTGCTGATTTCCTGAAGCAGGACTTCTGATCGAGATTCGTGGGCTCGTGTGGATGACTCCTAGAGGCCGGACACATGTGTGGCTTGCAAAATCATCCTCAAGCCTAGATCAGTGAGGTTAGAACGTCTAACTTGCAAGGTAATAGATCTGATCTATTGTTTAATACATACATTAGATGTAGTATAGAAACATGTTGATATGATCAACATGTGGTTCATGCTATATTTATATATTTTAATTTTTGATTTAATGCTATGTAATAATCATGTAATAAGATCTTAGATCTAGAGATTCTCTGGTTTTAGAAAATAAATTTTGATTTATTTTAGTCTTCCGCTGTATGATCTTGAAAAAGTTTCAAGATCTAATCCTGAAACCCTAGATCTGGTTCCTACAATTGGTATCAGAGCCAGGTTCTTTATTACATGATTATTTATACATGCTTAGATTATTTCTTAGATTAGATCTAATTTATAATCTAATTATTAAATCTAAAATTAAAATTTTAGATCAATCACAAACTGCAAGGTTGTCCTGCTGTAAGGTTTACCCCTTACAGTGCAAAGGTTGTCCTAGTTTGTGTAGATCTATCTTTAATCATAAATTTGTTAGATATGATCTAGATTAAATTTATGATTTATTAAATTTAAAAGATATTTAAATCTGAAATAAAATCTCTTTGTTAATAATTTTTGTGCAAAAAAATTGTTTAAAGTTGAAATTGTTTCAATTACATGAACCTGTTTAGATTAGATCTAAAGTAGTTTCATGTTTATTTCACTTGCATCTTGATTATAAATCAAACATGCAATATGGTTGGTAGAATCATATTATAAAATTATTTTACAAATATAAAAATTATTTTTTGAAAAGCCAAACCCAACCCTCAGCCCAAAACTTAATTAAGAATTAAGAAGTTTTTTTGATTAGGTTCTAGGATTGTGAATTGAAGAACCTAAGACACAAACCATAACACATTGGGTTAATGGGTTAGTGGGAATTAGCTCCATTAATTGGGTTAGACCTATGGTTAGATTAAAGATGGACTTAATTAGAGAATTGACTAAATCTAATCAATTATTGTCTTAGATTAGGTCAAGGATTCTCTAGATCAATTACAATAGTTGTAGTTGGTCAAGTCCATGTCTTTAACGAGAACCAAATGGACTTGATTCTTGGCTAAGCGGTCTAGCACGAACTGTTAGGTTGATCTAATCGAAACTAATTAAACTAGTTGGTGTCTAAGGTAAACCAGACCGGTGGTTTTTAATTGGGAGCCTGCTTACCTGGCCATTTCTGATGGTGTCTAAGGCAAGCTTTGGCCGACCCTCCTACTGATCGAACTTACCTGGCCTCTTGGTGAAATTATGTTTTGATCGGATCACTTGACTATTCGAGCTGACCCATGTCAGCTAGGTAAATCAGTGTGACTGATTTAGGTGCTCCTAGACCAGCCCTTTTAATGGTCTCCCTTAAGCTGACTTGGTGAAGCCAGTGGGAGGATCATGATAAGCTGGTTCATCTGACCTCATCCTCTAAATTATTTAAATCCTCTAAAATTATTAGGTCCTTAAAATGACAAAGTTATGGAGATAACTGAGTCATAGCCTCCCATTAAGGTGTTTGATAATGAGTCTACTAACTCAATAATCATTGCAGACCCAAAGGCTTGGTGCTTGTTGACTAATAGAATTATCAATCATCATATGACGACTTGGAAGTGTCTCTCTAATGATGGTTAGGTGAGCCAACCAAAGTTGGGCTTAATCATTCGTTGGTTAGATACCCCAAGTATGATCATGTTAATGGTTGGACCTAACCGGATCCTTACAGTGGAGGCCAAAGCCTACTGATTATGTTTCTGGGGCAAAATTAAAATTACTAGAAATTGTTTAGAGAAATAATTGGTTATGAACCTACCCTTAGATGTACATGGGTTGACCAACCAAAGTTGGGCTTGTGTGCAGTCTAAGTGGATTCTAGTATCCGCTAAGGAATTAGGGTAATTCCTCGAATTGGAGGTAGAGGCTACCAATTCGAATAAAATAGTGGGAGAAACCTTTTGATTAAAGTCTAAATCTTTAGGTTTAATGAATCAATTACTAATTAGGTTATGGTTCTCCTTTGTGCAAATATGGCCACTTCTCTATCGCTCCGATCATTGTTAGACAATGATAAGTTGGTGGGACCCAACTTCGATAGCTGGTACCGAAAGTTGAAGATAGTCCTGCAGCATGAACGGATCCTATATGTGATAATGGATCCTACACCTGAGGAGCCAACTGTCAATGCACGTGGAACAGTCAGAGACACTTACCAGAAGTGGCTCAATGATCGGACCACGGTGCGCTGTATCATGCTGGCTGCCATGAGCGACGAGTTCAGTCGCAGATTCGAGACGGCTCAGCCAAAGGACATGCTTCAAGTGTTGGAGGATGCCTTTGGCACACCCGATGACGTGGAGAGGCACAAGACTAGTTGTGCCATCTTCAACACCAAAATACGGGATGGTGCCTCTGTCACTGATCATGTATTGTACATGATCGAGCTGATGGAACGATTGAGCAAGCTCGGCTTTCCCTTGCATGAGCAGCTTGGGAAAGATGCAATACTGAACTCGCTGCCCAAGTCTTATCTCCCATTCCTCACTCATTATAGAATGACAAAGCCTGAAGAGAACTACCATGGGTTACTGGGGTTGCTTCAGAACTTTGAGAAGGATCACCAACTTTACAAGGAGTCGGTGAACTTAGTGGGAGGTTCGTCTTCTGATTCTCATAAGAGTCTATTCTACTGGCAAGTATTCTTGATTAGATAGTGTGTCAGATATCTACTTATGGCACTGTAGGCTAGGTCATATAAACAAGAACAGAATAAACAGGTTGACTCAAGAGGGAATCTTCGAAGTCAGTGATTGTGAATCACTTCCAACCTGTGAGTCCTGTCTTCTTGGTAAAATGATCAAGTCATCTTTTACTGGAAAAGATGAGAGAGCTACCAAGCTCTTGGGCCTAGTACATACTGATGTATGTGGGCCCATGAGCACCAGTGCTAGAGGTGGATATTTCTACTTCATAACTTTCACGGATGACCTATCCCGATATGGATATGTCTATCTGATGAAACATAAGTCGGATTCATTTGAAATGTTCAAATGATTTCGAAGTGAAGTAGAAAAATAAACTGGGAAGAGTATTAAAACTCTTCGATCTGATCGAGGAGGAGAATACCTTTCTAGTAAATTTCTCACATATCTAGGAGAGAATGGGATTCTCTCCCAACGGACTCCTCCAGGAACACCACTACATAATGGTGTGTCTGAAAGGAGGAATCGGACTCTGTTAGACATGGTCCGATCCATGATGGGTTTTGCTAGCTTGTCGATATCCTTCTGGGGATATGCACTCGAATCGACCTGTTATCTGTTAAATAGGGTTCCAAATAAGTCTGTAATTAAGACTCCATATGAGATATGGACGGGACGTAAGCCAGCACTTTCACACCTTAGGGTCTGGGGGTGCCCGATCTATGTCAAATGATTAGTCACAGACAAACTTGGACCTAGGTCTGACAAATGCTCATTCATAGGGTACCCCAAAGAGACAAAAAGATATTTTTTTCTACCATGCTGATGAATAAAAGGTGTTCGTCAGCCTTAAGGCAATCTTTTTAGAAAAGGAGTTCCTTGGTGAAGGAATCGTTGCCTCTAAGATTGAGCTTGATGAAGTTCAACAGGTAGAAGGACTGACACCAATAGCTGAACCTGAGTCGGATATGATTAGATCAGATCCGGAGCCCAATGTACCTGCGCCATTAAGGTGATCCGGTAGAGTACCACGTCAGCCGGACAGATACTACGGTTTCTTGATCCGAGACGGTGATCCCATCGAACTTGATGAGAATAATGAGGATCCGATCACCTATATGGATGCTATGCAGAGACCTGATTTCGAGAAATGGCTTGAAGCCATGAAATCCGAAATGGAGTCCATGAAGGTCAACGATGTATGGACATTGGTTGACCCACCTGAAGGGGTTAAACCCATTGGGTGTAAATGGGTCTTCAAAAGGAAGAGGGGTGCAGACGGAAAGGTGGAGACCTATAAAGCCCGTCTGGTAGTCAAGGGGTATCGTCAACGTTATGGTATTGACTATGATGAGACATTTTCCCCTGTGGCAATGCTCATATCCATTCGGATAATGCTTGCAATAGCTGCCCATCTGGATTATGAGATCTGGCAGATGGATGTAAAGACAGCCTTCCTAAATGGAGAGCTGACCGAAGAGGTGTATATGATACAACCTGAGGGGTTTACATCCACAGATGAGTCCAAGGTGTGCAAGCTTCAGAGATCCATATATGGATTGAAGCAAGCTTCTCGGAGTTGGAACATGCATTTTGATAAGGTGATCAAAACGTATGGCTTCATTAAGAATGAAGAAGAGCCCTGCATCTATAAATGGGCAAATGGTCCAGTTGTGGTATTCCTTATCTTGTACGTGGATGACATTCTCTTAATCGAGAATGACATCCCCGCACTACAGGGAATAAAAATTTGGTTGTCATCATAGTTCTCCATGAAGGACTTGGGTGAAGCATCCTACATCCTAGGGATGAAGATCTACAGGGATAGATCTAAAAGGATGCTTGGGTTATCCCAGTCCATGTACATAGACACTGTGCTGAAGAGGTTCAGCATGGAGAATTCCAAGAAGGGCTATCTACCGATAGGCCATGAAATTTCTCTCTCTAAGAAGGATTGTCCGACAACTCCTGAAGAGAGAGAGCGTATGAGTAGAGTCCCATATGCTTCAGCCGTGGGATCTATCATGTACGCCATGACATGTACAAGACCAGATGTGGCATACTCACTAGGAGTAGTGAGTAGATACCAATCTGATCCTGGAGAAAACCACTGGAAAGTGGTTAAAGCCATCCTTAAGTATTTGAGAAATACTAAGGACCAATGGTTGGTTTATGGCAAGTCAGATCTGAAACTTGTGGAGTTCACAGACTTCAGCTTCCAATCTAACCATGATGATAGCAGGAGTGTGTCGAGTTATATCTTTACTCTGAATGGTGGAGCCATCTGCTGGAAGAGTTCCAAGCAGCATACTATGGCAGACTCTGTTTGTGAAGCAGAGTACATCGCAGCATCGGATGCCACAAAAAAAGCTATGTGGCTCAGGAAATCCATCACTGAGCTCGGAGTAGCACCCTCCCTCGATGGTCCAGTCCTACTCTACTGCGATAGCACTGGTGTCATAGCTCAGGCGAAGGAACCCGAAGCACATCAGCGGATGAAGCACATCAGGAAATGTGTCCCAAAAAGCCAATCGTCAAGCTGTTGACGGTTGAGCAACCAAGTATTGTAATTGATTTGTTAATAAATAAAATATATTTGGCATTTTCATCATAAGCTTTCATCTTCTAATGAACTCCGTTGTTATGATGAAGTCCTTAGGACTATTTAGATTCGATAAAGAGAGGATTTATCGATTAGTCCTTAAAACTGTTCACGACCAAATGATAAGCTGTTAATAAGGACGACAGCTTCTATCGAGCATAGGTCGCTGTAGGCCATATGGGTTGGTTGTCCTCTTAACCAAGGAGTGTGGAGACACTGGTATGGCATACAGGTGAGATGTAAGGGTACATCGTCATTGAACGTGACCAACTCCAGAGCATTCTGCTGTCGAGAATGTCTCTGATGGGATATAGGTATAAGTGTCCCTTAGACTTGAGATCACCTCAGTGGCTTGCAAGCAACTCACTGTGCTTTGGTACTGGACTAACTGAATTTCTAATTCAGGGATGGAAGGCTTCTGGGCACAGTCAAGTACTTGCGAAGTCAGAGTGTGATCGAGATGGGATTGACCACTCCAAGAGTTGGAGAAGAATGAGTCGCTGTATTTCAATTTAGCAAAACCTTGGCCAGGATAATCCATCAGATGGATTTAATATTTTGAAATACAATGTGGACAACCTGATCAGAGTTGACAGTTGAGCTCTGGGGTATCCTATGATCATTTTGGTCAAGGGGATGAATTATATGAAAACTATATCCGCATGGGTTCTAGGGATGTTGTTCTACACATTCGACCTATCCGGTCGTCGGGTATCATTGCTAGATGGTCACTTCGATTGGTATAGAAATTTGTTCGTATGCTACCGGCTTAGGTTCGGACCTATGAGGTCACACACATTAGAGTTCATGATCCGATCGGATGGTTGATCAACGATTAAGAATCGTTCTAGGGTTAGATGATCAATACGATTGATATTTAACCCAGTGCAAGTGTTGCAGGAGGATCGATTAGCAATTTGATTGTTAATTGGCTTAATTTGATTAAGTCAATGGGCTGAGATTAAGTCTAATTAAATATAATTTAATTAGATTTAGTTTGGGCTTGATTGGATCAAGTCCAATTGATTTATTGGATAAGCCAAGTGCAAGGAAAGACTAGTCCTAGTTCAACTAGGACTTGGGTCAATCTAATTTCTAATTTGATTAGAAAATTAAATCAGATTTAAATCTAATTTAATCTGATTAAATTAGGTTCTTAATTGGGTTAAGACCTATTTTAATTGGGTTGATCTAATTTTGATTTGATTTGGTTTGGGAAACCAAATTAAAACAAGTCATAAGACAGAATCCTAGTAGGACTAGGATTCCACCTTGCGCCACATAAGCCTTCTCCACGCCCTCTCTCTTAATTCAACGCCAATCTCCACTTATTTTGTGCGACAAAAGCCCTCTCCCAGATCTCTCTCACGTTCACAAAAGGTCTCTTCTCTTCTTTCTTACATGGAAGGTGGTTTGGATCAAATCTAAAAGGAATAAGTTTGGATTTCGAATTCTATGAGATAGAGTTTTAGAAATCCAAAACTCTTTCAATTTTGCACCGAATTTATCCAATTTTTTTTTTGGAATTTTCGTGGATTTTAGAGTTTACATTGTACACCCTTTGCTGGTGATCCATGCACGAAAATATGAAGGAGATGCTCAAGAGTTGGGCGTCCCTTAACTTGCCATGTTTGGATAAGCCTTGACTAGGTGTTTGACCTAGACAAGGACTCTATCATATCTCTCTATATAAGATGATTTTCTTCATGAAATTTTAAGAAGAGATAGATATTTGAGAGATCCTTTTTTCATCCAAAAAGCAGAGAGAAATACCTTTGGGTCGTGGAGATATAAAAGATGCAAGTTTGGGCATTTAGAGAGAAAAACGTGAAGAAGAAGAGGGTCTTCTTCTAGGGTTTTTATTTTCATATCTTTCCTCCTTCCATGTTGAGTTTTCTGAGAGCATCTCAGATCTGAAACTCCTCCTTCTACTTTCCATCTTTGGAAGAGTCCAAATCAAGAAGAAGGAGGCACCTGATCAACCATCAAAGAAGGATCAGCGCAGTACTAGCATACTGTGCTGATTTCCTGAAGCAGGACTTCTGATCGAGATTCGTGGGCTCGTGTGGATGACTCCTAGAGGCCAGACGCGTGTGCGGCTTGCAACATCATCTTTAAACCCGGATCAGCGAGGTTAGAGCATCTAACTTGCAAGGTAATAGATCTGATCTATTATTTAATACATACATTAGATGTAGCTAGTATAGAAACATGTTGATATGATCAACATGTAGTTCATACTATATTTATATATATTTTAATTTTTGATTTAATGCTATGTAATAATCATGTAATAGGATCTTAGATCTAGAGATTTTTTGATCTTAGAAAATAAATTTTTGATTTATTTTAGTCTTCCGCTGTATGATCTTGAAAAAGTTTCAAGATCTAACCCTGAAACCCTAGATCTGGTTCCTACAATTGGTATCAGAGCCTAGGTTCTTTATTACATGATTATTTATACATGCTTAGATTATTTCTTAGATTAGATCTAATTTATAATCTAATTATTAAATCTGAAATTAAAATTTTAGATCAATCACAAACTGCAAGGTTGTCCTGCTGTAAGGTTTACCCCTTACAGTGCAAAGGTTGTCCTAGTTTGTGTAGATCTATCTTTAATCATAAATTTGTTAGATATGATCTAGATTAAATTTATGATTTATTAGATTTAAAAGATGTTTAAATCTGAAATAAAATCTCTTTGTTAATAATTTTTGTGCAAAGAAATTGTTTAAAGTTGAAATTGTTTCAATTACATGAACCTGTTTAGATTAGATCTAAAGTAGTTTCATGTTTATTTCACTTGCATCTTGATTCGGAATCAAACATGCAATATGGTTAATAGAATCATATTGTAAAATTGTTTTACAAATATGAAAATGATTTTTTGAAAAGCCAAACCCAACCCTCAGCCCAAAACTTAATTAGGAATTAAGAAGTTGTTTGATTAGGTTCTAGGATTGTGAATTGAAGAACCTAAGACACAAATCATAACACATTGGGTTAATGGGTTAGCGGGAACTAGGTCCATTAATTGGGTTAGACCTATGGTTAGATTAAAGATGGACTTAATTAGAGAATTGACTAAATCTAATCAATTATTGTCTTAGATTAGGTCAAGGATTCTCTAGATCAATTACAATAGTTGTAGTTGGTCAAGTCCATGTCTTTAACGAGAACCAAATAGACTTGATTCTTGGCTAAGCGGTCTAGCACGAATTGTTAGGTTGATCTAATCGAAACTAATTAAACCAGTTGGTGTCTAAGGTAAACCAGACCGGTGGTTTTTAATTGGGAGCCCGCTTACCTGGCCATTTCTGATGGTGTCTAAGGCAAGCTTTGGCAGACCCTCCCACTGATCAAACTTACCTGGCCTCTTGGTGAAATTATGTTTTGATCGGATCACTTGACTATTCGAGCTTACCCATGTCAGCTAGGTAAATCAGTGTGACTGATTTAGGTGCTCCTAGACCAGCCCTTTTAATGGTCTCCCTTAAGCTGACTTGGTGAAGCCAGTGGGAGGATCATGATAAGCTGGTTCATCTGACCTCATCTTCTATATTATTTAAATCCTCTAAAATTATTAGGTCCTTAAAATGATAAAGTTATGGAGATAACTGAGTCATAGCCTCCCATTAAGGTGTTTGATAATGAGTCCATGAACTCAATAATCATTGCAGACCCAAAGGCCTGGTGCTTGTTGACTAATGGAATTATCACTCATCATATGACGACTTGGAAGTGTCTCTCTAATGGTGGTTAGGTGAGCCAACCAAAGTTGGGCTTAATCATTCGTTGGTTAGATACACCAAGTATGATCATATTAATGGTTGGACCTAACTGGATCCTTACAGTGGAGGCCAAAGCCTACTGATTAGGTTTCTGGGGCAAAATTAAAATTACTAGAAATTATTTAGAGAAACAATTGGTTATGAACCTACCCTTAGATGTACATGGGTTGGCCAACCAAAGTTGGGCTTGTGTGCAGTCTAAGTGGATTCTAGTACCCGCTAAGGAATTAGGGTAATTCCTCGAATTGAAGGTAGAGGCTATCAATTCGAATAAAATAGTGGGAGAAACCTTTTGATTAAAGTCCAAATCTTTAGGTTTAATGAATCAATTACTAATTAGGTTATGGTTCTCCTTTGTGCAAATATAGCCACTTCCCTATTGCTCCGATCATTGTTGGACAATGATAAGTTGGTGGGATCCAACTTCGGTAGCTGGTACCGAAAGTTGAAGATAGTCCTGGAGCATGAACGGATCCTATATGTGATAATGGATCCTGCACCTAAGGAGCCAGCTGTCAATGCACGTGGAACAGTCACAGACACTTACCAGAAGTGGCTCAGTGACCAGACCACGGTGTGCTGTATCATGCTGGCTGCTATCATGAGCGACGAGTTCAGTCACAGATTCGAGACGGCTCAGCCAAAGGACATGCTTCAAGTGTTGGAGGATACCTTTGGCACACCCGATGACGTAGAGAGGCACAAGACTAGTTGTGCCATCTTCAATGCCAAAATACGGGATGGAGTCTCTGTCACTGATCATGTATTGTACATGATCGAGCTGATGGAACGATTAAGCAAGCTCGACTTTCCCTTGCATGAGCAGCTTGGGAAAGATGCAATACTGAACTCGCTGCCCAAGTCTTGTCTCCCATTCCTCACTCATTATAGAATGACAAAGCCTGAAGTAAACTACCATGGGTTAATGGGGTTGCTTCAGAACTTTGAGAAGGATCACCAACTCCTCAAGGAGTCGGTGAACTCAGTGGGAGGTTCATCTTCTGGTTCTCGACCCTTTGAGAAAGGAAAGAAGAACAAGAAGAAGAAAGTCAAGAAGGTGCAAGTTCAGGCTGGGACATCTGTGCAGAGCCAGACCAAAAAGATCAAGCCTGATAAGAGTCTATTCTACTGGCAAGCACCCTAGATTAGATAGTGTGTCAAATATCTACTTATGGCATTGGAGGCTAGGTCATATAAATAAGAACAGAATAAACAGGTTGACTCAAGAGGGAATCCTCAAAGTCAGTGATTGTGAATCACTTCCAACCTGTGAGTCCTGTCTTCTTGGTAAAATGACCAAGTCACCTTTTACTGGAAAAGGTGAGAGAGCTGTTGAGCTCTTGGGCCTAGTACATATTGATGTATGCAGGCCCATGAGCACCAGTGCTAGAGGTGGATATTTCTACTTCATAACTTTCACGGATGACCTATCCCGATATGGATATGTCTATCTAATGAAACATAAGTTGGATTCATTTGAAATGTTCAAACGATTTCGAAGTGAAGTAGAAAAATAAACTGGAAAGAGTATTAAAACTCTTCGATCTGATCGAGGAGGAGAATACCTTTCTAGTGAGTTTCTCACATATCTAAGAGAGAATGAGATTCTCTCCCAATGGACTCCTCCAGGAACACCACAACATAATGGTGTGTCTGAAAGGAGGAATTGGACTCTATTAGACATGGTCCGATCCATGATGGGTTTTGCTAGCTTGCCGATATCCTTCTGGGGATATGCACTCGAATCGGCTTGTTATCTATTAAATAGGGTTCCAAGTAAGTCTGTAATTAAGACTCTATATGAGATATGGACGGGACGTAAGCCAGCACTTTCACACCTTAGGGTCTGGGGGTGCCCGGCCTATGTCAAACGATTAGTCACAGACAAACTTGGACCTAGATCTGACAAATGCTCATTCATAGGGTACCCCAAAGAGATAAAAGGATATTTTTTCTACCATGCTGATGAACAAAAGGTGTTCGTCAGCCTTAAGACAATCTTTTTAGAAAAGGAGTTCCTTGGTGAAGGAACCGTTGCCTCTAAGGTTGAACTTGATGAAGTTCAATAGGTAGAAGGACCGACACCAATAGCTGAACCTGAGTCGGATATGATTAGATCAGATCCGGAGCCCAATATACCTGTACCATTAAGGCGATCCGGTAGAGTATCGCGTCAGCCGGACAGATACTACGGTTTCTTGGTCCGGGACGGTGATCCCATCGAACTTGATGAGAATAATGAGGATCCGATCACCTATATGGATGCTATGCAGAGACCTGATTCCGAGAAATGGCTTGAAGCCATGAAATCCGAAATGGAGTCCATGAAGGTCAACGATGTATGGACATTGGTTGACCCACCTAAAGGGGTTAAACCCATTGGGTGTAAATGGGTCTTCAAAAGGAAGAGGGGCGCAGACGGAAAGGTGGAGACCTATAAAGCCCATCTGGTTGCCAAAGGGTATCGTCAACGTTATGGTATTGACTATGACGAGATATTTTCTCCTGTGGCAATGCTCAAATCTATTCGGATAATGCTTGCAATAGCTGCCCATCTAGATTATGAGATCTGACAGATGGATGTAAAGACAGCTTTTCTGAATGGAGAGCTGACCGAAGAGGTGTATATGATACAACCTGAGGGGTTTACATCCACAGATGAGTCCAAGGTGTGCAAGCTTCGGAGATCCATTTATGGACTGAAGCAAGCTTCTCAGAGTTGGAACATGCATTTTGATAAGGTGATCAAAACGTATGGCTTCATTAAGAATAGAGAAGAGACCTGCATCTATAAATGGGCAAATGGTCCAGTTGTGGTATTCCTTGTCTTGTACGTGGATGACATTCTCTTAATCGAGAATGACATCCCTGCACTACAGGGAATAAAAGTTTGGTTGTCATCACAGTTCTCCATGAAGGACTTGGGTGAAGCATCCTACATCCTAGGGATGAAGATCTATAGGGATAGATCTAAAAGGATGCTTGGGTTATCCCAGTCCATGTACATAGACACTGTGCTGAAGAGGTTCAGCATGGAGAATTCCAAGAAGGGCTATCTATCGATAGGCCAAGGAATTTCTCTCTCTAAGAAGGATTGTCCGACAACTCCTGAAGAGAGAGAGCGTATGAGTAGAGTCCCATATGCTTCAGCCGTGGGATCTATCATGTACGCCATGACATGTACAAGACCAGATGTGGCATAATCACTAGGAGTAGTGAGTAGATACCAATCTGATCCTGGAGAAAATCACTGAAAAGTGGTTAAAGCCATCCTTAAGTATTTGAGAAATACTAAGGACCAATGGTTGATTTATGGCGAGTCAGATCTGAAACTTGTGGGGTTCACAGACTCTAGCTTCCAATCTGACCATGATGACAGCAGGAGTGTGTCGGGTTATATCTTTACTCTGAATGGTGGAGCCATCTGCTGGAAGAGTTCCAAGCAGCATACTGTGGCAGACTCTGTTTGTGAAGTGGAGTATATCGCAGCATCAGATGCCGCGAAGGAAGCTATGTGGCTGAGGAAATTCATCAACGAGCTCGGAGTAGCACCCTCCCTCGATGGTCCGATCCTGCTCTACTGCGACAGCACTGGTGCCATAGCTCAGGCGAAGGAACCCAAAGCACATCAGCAGACGAAGCACATCTTGCACCGCTTCCACCTGATCCGGGAGATCGTGGATCGAGGTGACGTCGACCTTCAGAAGATCGATGGAAAGGAGAACCTAGCCGATCCCTTCACTAAAGCCCTGGCAATAAAGGAGTTCGACAACCACAAGTCGAAGATGGGTATTAGATACTGTGCCGAGTGGCTTTAGGACAAGTGGGAGTTGTTGGGAAATGTGTCCCAAAAAGCCAATCGTCAAGCTATTGACGGTTGAGCAACCAAGTATTGTAATTGATTTGTTAATAAATAAAATATATTTGGCATTTTCATCATAAGCTTTCATCTTCTAATGAACTCCGTTGTTATGATGAAGTCCTTAGGACTATTTAGATTCGATAAAGAGAGGATTTATCGATTAGTCCTTAAAACTGTTCACGACCAAATGATAAGCTGTTAATAAGGACGACAGCTTCTATCGAGCATAGGTCGCTGTAGGCCATATGGGTTGGTTGTCCTCTTAACCAAGGAGTGTGGAGACACTGGTATGGCATACAGGTGAGATGTAAGGGTACATCATCATTGAACGTGACCAACTCCAGAGCATTCTACTGTCGAGAATGTCTCTGATGGGATATAGGTATAAGTGTCCCTTAGACTTGAGATCACCTCAGTGGCTTGCAAGGAACTCACTGTGCTTTGGTACTGGACTAACTGAATTTTTAATTCAGGGACGGAAGGCTTCTGGGCACAGTCAAGTACTTGCAAAGTCAGAGTGTGATCGAGATGGGATTGACCACTCCAAGAGTTGGAGAAGAATGAGTCGCTGTATTTCAATTTAGCAAAACCTTGGCCAGGGTAATCCATCAGATGGATTTATATTTTGAAATACAATGTGGACAACCTGATCAGAGTTGACAGTTGAGCTCTGGGGTGTCCTATGATCATTTTGGTCAAGGGATGAATTATATGAAAACTATATCCGCATGGGTTCTAAGGATGTTGTTCTACACATTCGACCTATCCGGTCGTCGGGTATCATTGCTAGATGGTCACTTCGATTGGTATAAAATTTGTTTCTATGCTACCGGCTTAGGTTCGGACCTATGAGGTCACACACATTAGAGTTCATGATCCGATCGATGGTTGATCAACGATTAAGAATCGTTCTAGGGTTAGATGATCAATACGATTGATATTTAACCCAGTGCAAGTGTTGCAGGAGGATCGATTAGCAATTCGATTGCTAATTGGCTTAATTTGATTAAGTCAATGGCTGAGATTAAGTCTAATTAAATATGATTTAATTAGATTTAGTTTGGGCTTGATTGGATCAAGTCCAATTGATTTATTGGATAAGCCAATGCAAGGAAAGACTAGTCCTAGTTCAACTAGGACTTGGGTCAATCTAATTTCTAATTTGATTAGAAAATTAAATCAGATTTAAATCTAATTTAATCTTATTAAATTAGGTTTTTAATTGGGTTAAGACCTATTTAATTGGGTTGATCTAAATTTTGATTTGATTTGGTTTGGGAAACCAAATTAAAACAAGTCATAAACAGAATCCTAGTAGGACTAGGATTCCACCTTGCGCCACATAAGCCTTCTCCATGCCCTCTCTCTTAATTCAATGCCAATCTCCACTTATTTTGTGCGACAAAAGCCCTCTCCCAGATCTCTCTCACGTTCACAAAAGGTCTCTTCTCTTCTTTCTTACATGGAAGGTGGTTTGGATCAAATCTAAAAGGAATAAGTTTGGATTTCGAATTCTATGAGATAGAGTTTTAGAAATCCAAAACTCTTTCAATTTTGCACCGAATTTAATCCAAATTTTTTTTAGAATTTTCGTGCTTTTAGGGTTACATTGTACACCCTTTTCTGGTGATCCATGCACGAAATATGGAGGAGATGCTCAAGAGTTGGGCGTCCCTTAACTTGCCATGTTTGGATAAGCCTTGACTAGGTGTTTGACCTAGACAAGGACTCTATCATATCTCTCTATATAATATGAGTTTCTTCGTGAAATTTTAGGGAGAGATAGATATTTGAGAGACCTTTTTTCCATCCAAAAATCAAAGAGAAATACCTTTGGGTCGTGGAGATATAAAAGATGCAAGTTTGGGCATTTAGAGAGAAAAACGTGAAGAAGAAGAGGGTCTTCTTCTAGGGTTTTTTTTTCATATTTTCCTCCTTCCATCTTGAGTTTCCTGAGAGCGTCTCAGATCTGAAACTCT